>NC_073413.1:10416457-10488957 GCF_028641065.1 Leucoraja erinaceus
GTGAGAACGTGCAAACTCCGTACAGACAGCACCCGCGGTCAGGATCGAACCCGGGTTCCTGCCGCGGCAACTCTACCGCTGCGCCACCGCATCTTGGGAAATGGGTTAGCGAGAAGGCAGGCGTTTACTCCCCCACCTCTCACCCCCGCCCTCGATCTATGTCAGCGGCTAATATTGTTGATACGAGATGGCAGCCCCGTGTAATGAGCTAATGGGGACCACTCTGTCCCTATTATATGATTGGAAATGTCAAGATGATTATCCTAGACCCTGAGAAAGTATTACGGCTCATTCAGCGGATTTTAACGCCTGTCCTTGGCAACAAAGCATACATCTCAGTTGCCGTGGAAACAAAATATAGCGGAGAAAATAAATTTTGCGTTACGAGTCAATGGCAAGAAATGACTGGGGTTCAACCTGCCCCTGCTCCTAGACTCCCAATGTCTTTCTCTCTGCCTCCAATGCCTAGCTGAGATACTGTATGTTCAGTTCAGTTCCGTTTAGTTTATTGTCACGTGTACCGAGGTACAGTGAAAAGCTTTTGTTGCGTGCTAACCAGTCAGCGGAAAGACAATACATGATTACAATCGAGCCGTCCACAGCGTACAGATACATGATAAGGGAAGCGTTTGTCCGAATTTTTGGAGCGGTGGGATTCTAAATGTCATTCCACTCCAGGGTTAACTACCCTTTACACAATCAGTATGGATGAAATCAGTCCTAAACCCCTGGAACATTGTGTTCTTTCAAACTGACAAAGAGTTCTTAGTCTTGGTTTAGTTTAGTTTAGAGATACAGCACGGAAACAGGCCCTTCAGCCCACCGAGTCCCTGCCGACCAGCGATCCCCGCACACTAACACTATCCTACACACACTCAGGGACATTTTACACATACACCAAGACAATTAACCTACAAACCCGCACGTCTTTGGATTCAGATTCAGATTCAATTTTAATTGTCATTGTCAGTGTACAGTACAGAGACAACGAAATGCATTTAGGGAGGAAACCGGAGCGCCCGGAGAAAACCCACGCAGGTCAGGGGGAGAACGTGCAAACTCCGTACAGACAGCGCCCGTGGTCGGGATCGAACCAGGGTCTCTGGCGCTGTGAGGCAGCAACTCTACCCGCTGCTCCACCGCGACTGCAATAGAGTCATACATCACAGAGACAGGCAGTTCAACCCAGCTCACCCATGTTGTAGGAACACAATTGTGGGTGTGGATCAGGGATGTAATGTCTATAAGGCGCTGGTCAGGCTGTATTTGGGGTACTGTGAGCAGTTTTTAGACACCATATCTGAGGAAGGATGTGCTGGCTCTGGAGAGGGTCCATATCATATGATGAGCATTTATCGGCACTGGGCCTGTACTCGCTGGAGTTGTAAAGAATGAAGAGGGGGACCTCATTGAAACGTACAGAACAGTGAAAGGCCTGGATAGAGTGGATGTGGAGAGGATGTTTCCACTTGTGGGGGAGTCTAGGACTAGAGGGCACAGTCTCAGAATTAAAGGGCGTTCTTTTAGGAAGGAGATCTTCTTATCGAGACCACACACAAGATTAGAACTTCTCGGCATCTGCATGCAATGGTATCTGACTTGTCGCTTCTTGTTCGGGGTGGTGGAAAGAATTGGTGGAATCAGGGCCACGAGTGAACGCTCTTCCCTTGACTCCATCACAAGAGATGAGGAGGAATTTCTTTAGACAGTGGGTGGTGAATCTGTGGAATTCATTGCCACAGGCGGCTGTGGAGGCCACAAGTCAGTGGATACATTTAAGGCACAGATAGATAGATTCTTGATTAGTACGGGTGTCAGGGGTTATGGGGAGAAGGCAGGAGAATTGGGTTGGGAGGGAGAGATAGATCAGCCATGATTGAATGGCGGAGTAGACTTGATGGGCCGAATGGTCTAATTCTGCTACTATCACTTATGACCTTATGATCAAGTGTACCCTGTCATCCAATCATGGCTGATCTTTCCTTCCCTCTCAACCCAATTCTCCTCTTCTCAATAGACAATAGGTGCAGGAGTAGGCCATTCGGCCCTTCGAGCCAGCACCGCCATTCATTCTGATCATGGCTGATCATCCCCGTTCCTGCCTTCTCCCCATATCCCCTGACTCCGCTATCTTTAAGAGTCCTATCTAGCTCTCCCCGTAACCACGGACTGGAAAACCAGATTGGACAACCAAACGGAGACAAGTTGGGCCACACCGTTTCAGAAGAGCTCATTTTATTAGAAAACAAAAAACCGGCATCAACAAAGGTGCTTGCTTTCAGACAGGTCGAAGCACAAGCACCAACCTCAAGTCCATATAACTCTTTTTCAAATAATATATACCGTGATTTAGCAGGTTGGCAACCGCATCAGAATCGTCGAGAAAGAAAGATGCAAGGACTATCCCCAGTGGAAGACCCACCAAGCTGGTGCAAGGAGGCACAAAACGATCTGGGTCAATCCTATCAGCGCAGCAGAGTTAAATGCCCCTGTCCCACTTAGGAAACCTGAACGGAAACCTCTGGAGACTTTGCGCCCCACCCAAGGTTTTCGTGCGGTTCCCGGGGGTTTTTGTTAGTCTCCCTACCTGCTTCCACTACTACCTCCGGCAACCACCTGCAACCTCCGGGAACCGCACGGAAACCTTGGGTGGGGAGCAAAGTCTCCAGAGGTTTCCGTTCAGGTTTCCTAAGTGGGACAGGGGAATAACCAGGAGACGTTTGAAACCCTGATGGGCAACATAACTGGGGGAAGATTAGGGTGGGGGGGGGGGAGGGGGGGGGGGGGGAGAACTTGCTGTATCCCCATCGGAAACCAACTCCGGAGATTCAAACGTCAAGGATCTCAAAAGGTCTAGGTCTCCCCAGGAGAGGAGGAGGAAAGAAATGTTTCCGATTGTATTAAAGACTTTGGCATTTTGCATCAGTGTTAATTGATGGATTTTATTTTGTGTTTTATTATATATTATCTGTACGTATTGAACTTACAAGCCTGGTAAGCTGCTGCAAGGAAGAATGTCACTGTTCCCTTGTTGGTACCTACAGCAATAAAACACCCTCGACTCTTTTGAAAGTGAAGTATGGCTTGCAGTAGTGAACTTTAAGAAGCTTTTGGGCTCAGGGCTATGCAGAGAATGCAAGCAGGTGTGATTGCTTTATCCTGGCATCCTGTTCAGCACAGCCGTGGTGGGCCGAAGGGCCTGTTCCTGTGCTGTATTTCCCCCCTGGATTCCCATCCCTTCTGCAAATCTACTGCAATCGTGTTAAAGGTGCAGGAAGGAACTGCAGGTGCTGGTTTACACCAAAGATAAGACACAGAATGCTGGAGTAACTCGGCGGGACAGGCAGCATCTCTGGGGAGAAGGAATGAATGGGTGACGTTTCGGGTCTAGTCTGAAGAAGAGCTTAGTTTAGTTTAGAGATACAGCGCGGAAACAGGCCCTTCGGCCCATCTAGTCTGCACCGACCACTGATCCCCGCACACTAACACTATCCTACACACACTAGGGACAATTTACATTTACCCCAAGCCAATTAACCTACAAATCTGTACGTCTTTGGAGTGTGGGAGGAAACCGAAGACCTCGGAGTAAAACCCATGCAGGTCACGGGGAGAACGTACAAACTCCGTACAGACAGCAGCCGTAGTCGGGATCGAACCCGGGTCTCCGACGCTGTGAGGCAGCAACTCTACCGCTGTGCCACCGGTCTCGATCCGAAACGTCACCCATTCCTTCTCTCCACAGATGCTGCCTGTCCTGCTGAGTTACTCCAACATCTTGTGGCAATCTGTTAAAAGCTCAATAATTGCAGGACGGTGCAAAAAAACGGAGCTAATTCGTTGATAGTTGATTGGAAATATATATTTTTTCAGTATTAAAAACCCTTTGCATGTCAAAAAATATTTTGCTTACAGGTATCTTGGCTTGATCGAAATTGGTGATGGAGGGCCCAGCAAGCAGAAGAAAATGATTTTAAAAATATATTTAGCTTCCCGTATTACGAAGGTATGTTACTCACACACTAAGATGTAAACTACTGCGATCTCAACTGATTGGCAAAGTGCACTCCTCCTGCTAAATTGAGTCGAGACTTAAGGGATGTCCCACTGTACGAGTAATTCAAGGGCTCTCCCAAGGTAAAAAAAAAATCAAACTCGTGGTAAGTATGTAGAATGTACATAGCGGGTACGTCGGAGCTCGGGGGCGTCTCTTAGCGGCTCGTAACGCTAACGGCAGGTAATCGGGAAACGCGGTAAGCTGGTGAAGACTTTTCAACATGGTGAAAAATGTCCACGAGAGCCCCGAGTACCTACAAGCGGCCGTTACCGTAATTCCCCGAGTTTGAATCAGGGGAAACTCGGGAGAACTCTTGAATTAGCTTGTACAGTGGGACAGCCCCTTAACATCAAATACACAAGCAAAAAATAGAAATTTATTTTGCGATCGACCTATAAATGTACAAAAAAAAACTTTGCAATGAAATACTTCTCCAGAAGAATCTTCTCAGTAAACCGTAACGTTACGATATAGAATATGGTACAGAAATTGCTTCGAAAATTGGCGTTAGGCTTGAAGAATGAACATTTGGTGAAATTCCTTGACTTGTGGCCTCCAAACAGCTGTAATGGTAAAAAAAAAGAAGAGTTACAGAGGTGTTGTGTAGTCTAATATTTTTATTAGTTTCATTTAGAGATACAGCGCGGAAACAGGCCCTTCGGCCCACCGAGTCCGTGCCGACCAGCGATCCCTGCACACTAACACTACCCCACACACACTGGGAACAATTTTACATTTATACAAAGTCAATTAGCCTGCAAACCTGTCCGACTTTGGAGTGTGGGAGGAAACTGGAGATCCCAGAGAAAACCCATGCAGGGTCACGGGGAGAATGTACAAACTTCGTACAGCCAGCACCAGTAGTCGGGATCGAACCCGGGTCCCTGGCGCTGTGAGGCAGCAACTCTACCGCTGCGCCCCTTGCGTTTATTGTCATGTGTACCGAGGTACAGTGAAAAGCTTTTGTTGCGTGCTATCCAGTCAACGGAAAGACAATACACGATTACAATCGAGCCGTCCACAGTGTACAGATACATGATAAGGGAATAATGTTTAGTGCAAGGTGAAGTCCTCGTGCAAGATAATACCCAATGCGTTAGGGATATGGGGAGAAAGCAGGAACGGGGTACTGATTCAGGATGATCAGCCACGATTATACTGAATGGTGGGTGCTGGCCTGAAGGGCCGAATGGCCTACTCCTGCACCTATTTTCTATGTTCCTGTGATGTCATACTCCATAGGGACATGGCCCGTAGTCAGGATCGAACCGGGTCTCTGGCGCTGGGAGGCAGCAGCTCTACCCGCTGCACCACAGTAGAAACATAGAAATTAGGTGCAGGAGTAGATGCCATTCGGCCCTTCGAGCCTGCACCGCCATTCAATATGATCATGGCTGATCATCCAACTCAGTATCCCGTACCTGCCTTCTCTCCATACCCTCTGATCCCCTTAGCCACAAGGGCCACATCTAACTCCCTCTTAAATATAGCCAATGAACTGGCCTCGACTACCCTCTGCGGCAGAGAGTTCCAGAGATTCACCACTCTCTGTGTGCAAAAAGTTCTTCTCATCTCGGTTTTAAAGGATTTCCCCCTTATCCTTAAGCTGTGACCCCTTGTCCAGGACTTGCTGCATCTAGCCTGTCCAACCCCTTAAGAATTTTGTAAGTTTCTATAAGATCCCCTCTCAATCTCCTAAATTCTAGAGAGTATAAACCAAGTCTATCCATCTTTCTTCATAAGACAGTCCTGACATCCCAGGAATCAGTCTGGTGAACCTTCTCTGCACTCCCTCTATGGCAATAATGTCCTTCCTCAGATTTGGAGACCAAAACTGTACGCAATACTCCAGGTGTGGTCTCACCAAGACCCTGTACAACTGCAGTAGAACCTCCCTGCTCCTATACTCATAGTAGAGAGATTTTAGAGTGGGCTTAGCCCAATGCAAAGCCACGTACCTTCAGAGTAGGAGGCAGCTCTTCTTGGACCTCTCCTCAGGAGCTGGGCAAAGCACGGCACGTATAGCTTCGTCGAACACAGTCTTTAGTCCCCGCTGGGTCAGGGCCGAGCACTCCAGGTACCTCATGGAGCCTTTCCCAAACGAGAGAGGAGAAACAAAAAATCAGCAGCTGCCTCGAACAAAGATCCTATAGCGAGCAAGATAGGCCACTCGACGAGAAAGACCTAGTACGGTCATGGGCAGATCCATGGGTGATTTTCAGCCCCATTTCCGTAACCGGATTCCATCTCTGCACCAAAGATCCCGTAGCGGAGCAAAGATACTAGTGTGGAGATGGAAGCCGTTACGGAAACATCCCCGTAAAAATAATAGTTATTTGGTTCCCCAACATCGGGAAAATCTTCTCATCTTTTACCCCTTAAAATTTTTTTAATTTGTTAAACTAGAGAGTATAGAAAGTGTTCCCCCACTAGAGAGCACGATTGTATTACACTGCGATACGGATCGGAGGGTCGTTACGGGTCGGGTGGGTCTAGTTACGGTAAAATGGATTTGACAAAAAGGCCCTACAACGTGATTACACTGCGTCAGTCCCGTTGCATTTAGCAGGAGTCCGCTCCGTTGCGTACTACACGTCAGCCCATTGCATTTAGCAGGAGTGGTCTATCTTGCTCCGCTATAGGATCCTTGACCTCGACAGTGGAGTAGTCACCGCCATTTTGGTGACCAAAGATCCCACAGCAGTCAGTGCTTGAGACCGGCACGGTGGCGCTGCCTCACTGCGCCAGAGACCCGCCTAGGTAGGTTCGATCCTGGCCTGTGGCGTTCGCACGTCCTCCCCGTGACCTGCGTGGGTTTCCTCCGGGTGCTCCGGTTTCCACCCACACTGGGCTTGTACACACTGGAGTTTAGACGGGTGAGAGGGGACCGTATTGAAACATATAAGATTATTAAGGGTTTAAGAAGGAACTGCAGATGCTGGAAAATCGAAGGTACACAAAAAAAGCTGGAGAAACTCAGCGGAGTGCAGCAGCATCTATGGAGCGAAGGAAAAATGATTAAGGGATTGGACACGCTAGACTGGCAGTGGTTCCCAACCTTTTTTTGGCCATGCCCCACCTAATCACCTCTAAAATCCTGATGCCCCCCCCCCCATGTGGTGATATATAATTCTTGTCATTTAAAAAGTGAACTCCGTTTCAGCTGAAGAAGCTTAAAACGCCAATACCTTGGTTGTAATAACTACACAATAAAGACCTTTTTTACCCCCAAAAAAATTATTTACTCAAAATAACATCTGAAACATAAACCACATATGTTTACCTGATGGAAAATCCTAAAAAATAAAAATCGAAAATTTTGGACCCAGACCTCCTCAGTCGCGCTCAATTGCCCCCCTTAAAAATCAAATTGCCCCCCAGTGGGGCGTACGCCCCACGTTGGGAACCACTGCGCTAGAGGAAGGAAACATGTTCCCAATGTTGGGGGAGTCCAGAACCAGGCTGCACCAGCAGAGCGCAGCCACCAGAGGGTAGTGTAGACCAGATGGCGGGCCACGCCAGGAGTCGGCATGGCTAACCGAGTCGCCAATGTCACTCACCAATATCTAACTAGTCAGAGGGTGGTGAATCTGTGGAATTCTTTGCCACAGAAGGCCGTGGAGGCCAAGTCAGTGATATTTTCAAGGCAGAGATAGATAGATTCTTGATTAGTACGGGAAGGCAGGAGAATGGGGTTAGAAGGGAGAGATAGACCAGCCGCGATTGAATGGCGGAGTAGACTTGATGGGCCGAATGGCCTAATTCTGCACCAATCACTTAGGAACTTAATAAGAAAGTCTTGCAGAATGCAATAAAGCAATTTTTTTTTTTAAAAGATGGAACTCTGAAAATGTGTGGGAAAACTTTAAAAAATCTGTAAGACATCACAGCAGATGCTGGTTTAAATCGAAGGTAGATACAAAATGCTGGAGTAACTCAGCGGGACAGGCAGCATCTCTGGAGGGAAGGAATGGGCGACGTTTCGGGTGGAGACCCTTCTTCAGACTGAGAGTCAGGGGAGGGGGCGGGACAGAGATAGAATGTAGGTGGTGACAGTCAGAAGAACTGGGAAGGGGGAGGAGATGGAGAGAGAGGGAAAGCAAGGGCTACTTGAAGTTAGAGAAGTCGTTGTTCCTACCGCTGGGGTGCAAGCTGCCCAAGCCAAATACGAGGTGCTGTTCCTCCAATTTGCGCTGGGCCTCGCTCTGACAATGGAGGAGGCCCAGGACAGAAAGGCAGGAAACATGTTCCCGATGTTGGGGGAGTCCAGAACCAGGGGCCACACACACACAGTTTAAGAATAAGGAGTAAGCCATTTAGAATGGAGACGAGGAAACACTTTTTCCACACAGAGAGTGGTGAGTCTGTGGAATTCTCTGCCTCAGAGGGCGGTGGAGGCCAGTCCTCTGGATACATTCGAGAGAGAGCTAGATAGGGCTCTTAAAAATAGCGGAGTCAGGGGATATGGGGAGAAGGCAGGAACGGGGTACTGATTGGGGATGATCAGTTATGATCACATTGAATGGCGGTGCTGGCTCGAAGGGCTGAATGGCCTACTCCTACACCTATTGTCTATTGTCTATAGACAGAAAGGTCAGTGTGGGAATGGGAGGGGGAGTTGAAGTTCTAGGCCACCGGGAGATCAGGTAGGTTAAAACGGACTGAGCGGAGGCTGCAAGAGATTGTTCTGTTATTGGGATAGAGGCAGAGAAACACTCCTGAGTCTGGAGCGGGTCTACATGTGTGGGGTGATGCAACCTACCGATCTCCTTGGTCATGGCCAGTCCTTGTGGGTAGGTGATGGGAGCCAGCTTCTTCTCCTTCAGCTTCTCAATGGTGTCCTTGTCGTCCCTCAGATCCAGCTTGGTGCCCACCAGGATGATGGGGGTGCTTGGGCAGTGATGCCGCACCTCGGGGTACCACTGTAGCACGAAGGGGTAGAGCCATCAGCTAACCTGTGCCCCCTGCCCATCCCCATCCCCCCCCCCTCCCCTGGCAACCAACCCCCCCGCTCCCCTGGCAACCTCCCCCCTCCCCCCCCCTCCCCTAGCAACCAACCTCCCCCCTCCCCTGGCAACCAACCTCCCCGCTCCCCTGGCAACCAACCACCCCCCTCCCCTAGCAAACCAACCCTGGCCCCACCACCCCCTCCCCTGGCAACCCACCTCCCCCCTCCCCCAACCCTCCCCTGGCAACCAACCACCCCCTCCCCTGGCAACCAACCTCTCCCCTCCCGCTCCCCCCTCCCCTAGCAACAACCACCCCCCCTCCCCCCTAGCAACCAACCTCCCCCCTCCCTAGCAACCAACCACCCCCCTCCCCTAGCAACCAACCACCCCCCTCCCCTAGCAACCAACCTCCCCCCTCCCCTGGCAACCAACCACCCCCCCTGGCAACCAACCCCCCCTCCCCCTGGCAACCAACCCCCCTCCCCTGGCAACCCCGCTCCCCTGGCAACCACCACCCCCCCCCCTCCCCTAGCAACCAACCCCCCCGCTCCCCTGGCAACCAACCACCCCCCGCTCCCCTGGCAACCAACCACCCCCCTCCCCTAGCAACCAACCACCCCCCCTCCCCTGGCAACCAACCACCCCCCCCCGCTCCCCTGGCAACCAACCCACCCCCCCCCTCCCCTGGCAACCAACCAACCCCCCGCTCCCCTAGCAACCAACCACCCCCCTCCCCTGGCAACCAAACCCCCCCCAACCAACCACCCCCTCCCCTGGCAACCAACCTCCCCCCTCCCCTGGCAACCAACCACCCCCCTCCCCTGGCAACCAACCACCCCCCTCCCCTGGCAACCAACCTCCCCGCTCCCCTGGCAACCAACCACCCCCCTCCCCTAGCACCACCAACCACCCCCCTCCCCTAGCAACCAACCTCCCCCCTCCCCTGGCAACCAACCACCCCCCTCCCCTGCCCACCCCTCCTGCCTTGTCCAAGGCAGCGTTAGATTCGACACTTGGGGTGTTGAATGCACGGTGGCGCAGCGGTAGAGTTGCTGCCTCACAGCGCCAGAGATAACAGGTTCGACCCCGACTACGGGTGCTGTCTGTACGGCGTTTGTACCTTCTCCCCGTGACCTGCGTGGGTTTTCTCCGGGTGCTCCGGTTTCCTCCCACACTCCAAAGATACAGGTTTGTAGGTTGATTGGTTTCAGTAAAAATTGTAAATTGTCCCTAGTGTGTGTGTAGGATATGTGTTAGTGTGCGGGGATCGCTGGTCGGCACAGACTAGGTGGGCCGAAGGGCCTGTTTCTGTGCTGTATCTTTAAATTAAACAAAAACGAAACATGCCAGAAGAATTTCGCTGTGCAGATTTTTTTTAGATTTTTTAGATTTTTACAGATACAGCATGGAAACAGGCCCTTCGGCCCATCGAGTCCGCACCGACCAGCGTTCCCTGCACACTAACACTATCCTACACACATGAGGGACAATTTTACATTTACGAAAAGCCAATGAACCTACAAATCTGTATGTCTTTGGAAACCGAAGATCTCGGAGAAAACCCACGCAGGTCACGGGGAGAACGTGCAAACTCCGTACAGTCAGCACACATAGTCGGGATGGAACCCGGGTCTCCGCTACTGTGAGGCAGCAACTCTACCGCTGCGCCGCCGTGCCGCCCTAAATCGCCACAATTGAGGCACGATCGAGCCATTAGCGCGTACTTGGAGCGCTGAGAACCCACCACCCACGCCACGAAACGTGACGAAACTCACCTTGGCGCGAACGTTCTCGAACGACGCAGGACTGACCAGCGAGAAACAGATCAAGAACACGTCCTAGAAAGAGAGGAAGACCAGGTTAATTCCCGGGATAGCGGGATCGACTGGGCTTAAATTCACCAGAATTTAGACGGACGAGAGGGGATCATATGGAAACAAATAAAATTCTTAAGGGATTGGAACGGCTAGATGCAGGAGAAATGTTATTGACGTGGGTTTTTCTCCGAGATCTTTGGTTTCTTCCCACACTTCTTCCCAAAGACGTACAGGTTTGGGGGTAAATTGGCTTGATGTTATTGTAAACCTGCCCTAGTGTATGTAGGACAGTGTTAATGTGCGGGGTTTCGCTGGTCGGCACGGACTCGGAGGGCCGAAGGGCCTGTTACCGCGCTGTCTCTCAAAACTAAACTGCACTAGACTAGCGTGAATGGGTGAATGAGGGTCGCCATGGACTCAGAGGGCCGAAGGGCCTGTTTCCGTGCTGTATCTCGAGCTGGAAAGGAGGTGGGACTGGAAAAGGGTTTCAGGTGAAGGTGATGGATTGGCAGGTCGGTGTACTAAGTGCGGAAAGGAGATAGAAGCATTGGAGTCAGAGAGAAGGGCCTGCTGTTCCACGTACAATTTTGGTCGCCTAATTATAGGAAGGATGTCAACAAAATAGAGAGAGTACGGAGGAGATTTACTAGAATGTTGCCTGGGTTTCAGCAACTAAGTTACAGAGAAAGGTTGAACAAGTTAGGGCTTTATTCTTTGGAGCGCAGAAGGTTAAGGGGGGACTTGATAGAGGTTTTTAAAATGATGAGAGGGATAGACAGAGTTGACGTGGAAAAGCTTTTCCCACTGAGAGTAGGGAAGATTCAAACAAGGGGACATGACTTGAGAATTAAGGGACTGAAGTTTAGGGGTAACATGAGGGGGAACTTCTTTACTCAGAGAGTGGTGGCTGTGTGGAATGAGCTTCCAGTGAAGGTGGTGGAGGCAGGTTCGTTTTTATCATTTAAAAATAAATTGGATAGTTATATGGACGGGAAGGGAATGGAGGGTTATGGTCTGAGCGCAGGTATATGGGACTAGGGGAGATTATGTGTTCGGCACGGACTAGAAGGGTCGAGATGGCCTGTTTCCGTGCTGTAATTGTTATATGGTTATATGGTTCTGGGTAAGGGGGTGTACGCACTGTTTGTGGGTAGGAGAGAGGCCGGAGTCTGTCATAGTCTTCTTGTCCAGCTGTATCCCACAGCCCCAGGTTCACCGGCTTCCCATCCACCATAACATTGGCTGAGTAGTTGTCGAACCTGTCGTGAAACACAAATAGAATTGTAACACAATAAAATGATGACGAAAGGGTAACAGGACATCTGTTTATCTACCATGGGGTGGGATTGAGATGTGTTTGTTGATCTGTGTTTAGTTTAGTTTAGTCTTAATTCAGAGATACAGCGCGGAAACAGGCCCTTCGGCCCTCCGAGTCCGTGCCGACCAGCGATCCCCGCACACTAACACTATCCTACACCCACTAGGGACAATTTTACATTTACACCAAGCCAATTAACCTACAAACCTGCACGTCTTTGGAGCGTGGGGGGGATTGAAGATCTCGGAGAAAACCCACGTGGGTCACAGGGAGAACGTGCAAACTCCATACAGACAGCACCCGTAGTCGGGATCGAACCCATATCTCTGGGGATGCAAGCACTGTAAGACGCGTCACGGACTTTCGGAGGAGCATGGTTCATAATTATTACTTTAAAGCCTATTTGGAAGAAGGAAAAAAAGTGCCTGCAACTCCCCCCCACACACACACACATCCCTACACCCAGTGGAGAAGGGGAATTCGACAAAGGCAGCCAACTAGTTGGTGCTGAGAGGAGCAGGAAAACAAGGGTGCAATGAGTGGGCCCAGTGGACGTCTCCTGTGGGCCCCTGGATGCAGAGTTAGTGGTTCTTTCTGGGACTACTGTGTTGCCCGCGCGCACACCCAGGTACTTACACAGTTGGGATGTACTCGCCAGGAAATGCGTTTGTCGTGTAGCTGATCAAGAGGCAGGTTTTACCCACAGCTCTGCGATGGAAAAGAAAAACAGTTATCAAAATGTGATCTTAACAAACAGTGGCTGTGTTTTGATCACGGGTCAGACATCTTGACCACACCCGGTGGCCATTTTGCCTTTGCCAGTAACCATTTTAGACCATGCCGGCAGCCATCTTAACCACACGGTGGCCATTTTGCCCTGGCCGTCAGCCATCTTGACTACGCAGGCAGCCATTTTAGACCACGCCGGCAGCCATTTTAGAACACGCCGGCAGCCATTTTGCCCTGAACCAAACCCACAACTCATTTTGAGCTCCACCTCACGCCTCAGGCAAAGGGCAGGGGGCGCGTGTCGACGGGATGACATCTTCTTGGCGAGGCATTAGACCGCAAAACATGCACACAAGTAGTACCCATCGGAATTTGAGAAAAGGAGGCCACAGATTCCTTGTCGTTCTGGGAAACAGATAATTGCTCACTCGACAACGACATTGAAGGTAGTCGACCGTGTACAGATTGGCCGCAAACTTCCTAAAACAGTAGCAAAATTGGAGAAGTATCTAATTGTGTGTGAAATACCATGGAATGTCCCAAGACACCATGTCAATGGTGACAGACACAGAGTGCTGGAGTAACTCAGCGGGTCAGGCAGCATCTGTGGAGAACATGGATAGGTGACGTTTCACAGAGTGCTGGAGTAACTCAGCGGGTCAGGCAGCATCTGTGGAGAACATGGATAGGTGACGTTTCACAGAGTGCTGGAGTAACTCAGCGGGTCAGGCAGCATCTGTGGAGAACATGGATAGGTGACGTTTCACAGAGTGCTGGAGTAACTCAGCGGGTCAGGCAGCATCTGTGGAGAACATGGATAGGTGACGTTTCACAGAGTGCTGGAGTAACTCAGCGGGTCAGGCAGCATCTGTGGAGAACATGGATAGGTGACGTTTCACAGAGTGCTGGAGTAACTCAGCAGGTCAGGCAGCATCTGTGGAGAACATGGATAGGTGACGTTTCACAGAGTGCTGGAGTAACTCAGCAGGTCAGGCAGCATCTCTGGAGAACATGGATAGGTGACGTTTCACAGAGTGCTGGAGTAACTCAGTGGGTCAGGCAGCATCTGTGGAGAGACGTTTCGGGTCAAGTCTGAAGAAGGGTCTCGACCCGAAACGTCACCCATTCCTTCTCTCCAGACATGCCACTAATCACATTACCTAACTGTGGAATGTTTAAGAAAGAACTGCAGATGCTGAAAAAATCGAAGGTTGACCAAAAATGCTGGAGAAACTCAGCTGGTGAGGCAGCATCTGACAAAGGCCTGGATAGAGTGGATGTGGAGAGAGTCTAGGACCAGAGGGAACAGCCTTGGAATAAAAGGATGTTCTTTTTGGAAGGAGATGAGGAGGAATATCTTTAGGCAGAGGGTAATGAATTCCTAGCCACTGCGGAGGCCAAGTCAATGGATATTTTTAAGAGAGAGATAGACAAGATTGTTGTAGAGGAAGGAACTGCAGATGTGGTTTAAACCGAAGATAGACACAAAATGCTGGAGTAACTCAGCTGGACAGGCAGCATCTCTGAAGAGAAGGAATGGGTGACGTTTCAGGTCGAGACCCTTCTCCTGACTTCTGATAGATAGATTCTTGATTAGTACGGGCGTCAGGGGTTAGGAGGGAGAGATAGATCAGCCATGGTTGAATGGTGGAGTAGACCAGATGGGCCGAATGGCCTAATTTTTCTCCAATCACTTGGACAATTTACAATCTTACCGAAGCCAATTAACCTACAAACCCGCACGTCTTTGGATCGTGGGAGGAAACCGGAGCACCCGGAGAAAACCCACGCAGGTCACGGGGAGTACGTGCAAACTCCGTACAAACAGCACCCGTGGTCGGGATCGAACCCGGGTCTCCGGCGCTGTGAGGCAGCAGCTCTACCCGCTGCACCACCGTGCCGGACTAGATTTAATTGGCACAAACGAATTGCAAAATGACAATGACACAACAGAACAAGGTCCAGGATATGCTTGGAGAGAGATGAGGAAGCAAAAAGGGGAAGTTCACCTCGATGACGCAAAGGAATTTTTCAAATTTTACAAAGCTAACTTGGAATGTTAAAACTCAGGCCATTTAGTTTAGTTTAGTTTGGAGATACAGCGCGGAAACAGGCCCCTTCGGCCCACCGAGTCCGCGCCGACCAGCGGTCCCCGCACACTAACACTATCCTACACACACACACACGTTAGGGACAATTTTACATTTACACCAAGCCAATTAACCTACAAACCTGTACGTCTTTGGGGTGGGGGAGGAAACCGGAGCACCCGGAGAAAACCACGCAGGTCACGGGGAGAACGTACAGACAGCACCCGTAGTCGGGATGGAACCCGGGTCTCTGGCGCTGTGAGGCAGCAACTCTACCACTGCCCCACCAACACCAATTCTTCAACATATCTCTCCCATTGTTATGCTAAAGAACACAACATCCCCCCCCCCCCCCCCCCCACGTCCTTTAATGCCTTTGCCAAAATAAGGAATTTTTTTTAAAAATGGTTCGCTTTTAGAAAACATTTCTATAGACACCATTTAAAATACTTCCCTCTTTAAGCAAAACACAACCCCCATTGTACTCCTACCTTCTTCTTCAGTACAGATTATTAAATGTTCTTTGTTTCCTGTTTGTTCTTTGTTTCCAGACTGATTCCTGGGATGTCAGGACTGTCTTATGAAGAAAGACTGGATAGACTTGGTTTATACTCTCTAGAATTTAGGAGATTGAGGGGGGATCTTGTAGAAACTTACAAAATTCTTAAGGGGTTGGACAGGCTAGATGCAGGAAGATTGCTCCCGATGTTGGGGAAGTCCAGGACAAGGGGTCACAGCTTAAGGATAAGGGGGGAATCCTTTAAAACCGAGATGAGAATAACTTTTTTCACGCAGAGAGTGGTGAATCTCTGGAACTCTCTGCCACAGAGGGTAGTTGAGGCCACACAGTTCATTGGTTATATTAAAGAGGGAGTTAGATGTGGCCCTTGTGGCTAAAGGGATCAGAGGGTATGGAGAGAAGGCAGGTACGGGATACTGAGTTGGATGATCAGCCATGATCATATTGAATGGCGGTGCAGGCTCGAGGGGCCGAATGGCCTGCTCCTGCACCTAATTTCTATGTTTCTATGTTTCTATGTTTCTCGTTAGCCGCCCGCAGGGAAGGTTCAACTCATATGTTCTTTGGGATGAGGTTGTTCTCGTGGCTGGCCTGTCTCGTGCCTTCTGCTCTTATCTCTGACCTTTGTTTCAACCATCTGGCCAACAAAAACATCCCTCGCCCATGTCCACCTTTGTCCTCCCTCTCCTCTCTTCAAGTTTTCTTCCATATATTACAACCCAGCTGAGGAAGGGTCCGGACCTGAACGTTTTCGTGCAGTTTTGGTCTCCAAATTTGAGGAAGGACATTCTTGCTATTGAGGGAGCCCAGCGTAGGTTCACCAGGTTAATTCCCGGGATGGCGGGACTGTCATATGCTGAGAGAATGGAGCGTCTGGGCTTGTACACACTCTGGAATTTAGAAGGATGAGAGGGTGTCTTATTGAAACATATAAGATTATTCAGGGTTAAGAGGCAGGAAACATGTTCCCGATGTTGGGGAAGTCCAGAACCAGGGGCCACACACAGTTTAAGAATAAGGAGTAAGCCATTTAGAACGGGAATGAGGAAACACTTTTTCCTCACAGAGAGTGGTGAGTCTGTGGAATTCCCTGCCTTAGGTGGAGGCCGGTTCTTTGGAAGCTTTCAAGAGAGAGTTAGATAGGGCTCTTAAAGATAGTGGAGTCAGGGGATATGGGGAGAAGGCAGGAACGGGGTACTGATTGGGGATGATCAGCCATGATCACATTGAATGGCGGTGCTGGCTCGAAGGGCCGAATGGCCTACTCCTGCACCTGTTGTCTATTGAAACATCGCCCTAACCGCGTGGGTGTCAGTGGTCAGACGGGCTGCTGAGAACAAAGGGGAAAATTGGGCACAGCATGTAATACCTCGTAACTTCCTTGGCGCCCTTTAGGTGGCAAACCTTCGCATACCTTAAAGAATCTACAGTGGTCATGATGGCGCAGCGGTAGAGTTGCTGCCTTACAGCGAATGAAGCGCCAGAGACCCGGGTTCGATCCCGACTACGGGTGCTGAGTGGACGGAGTTTGTACGTTCTCCCCGCAACCTGCGTGAAGTTTTTTTCTCCCAAATCTTCGGTTTCCTCCCACGTTCCAAAGACGGACAGATTTGTAGGTTAATAGGCTTGGTAAATATGAAAACTGTCCCTGGTGGGTGTAGGATAGTGTTAATGTGCGGGGATCGCTGGTCGGCACGGACCCTGGTGGGCCGAAGGGCCTGTTTCCGCGCCGAATCTTTAAACTAAACTAAACGGAAAATCTCACTGTGGTTTCACAGAGTGCTGGAGTAACTCAGCGGGTCAGGCAGCATCTGTGGAGAACATGGATAGGTGACGTTTCACAGAGTGCTGGAGTAACTCAGCGGGTCAGGCAGCATCTGTGGAGAACATGGATAGGTGACGTTTCACAGAGTGCTGGAGCACTGGGTCAGGCAGCATCTAGTGCCTGTTTCCGTGCTGTATGTGTAAACTAAACTAAACCTCGATATGACAGAGGCAGTTTTTTTCTTCCTCTCTTTCCCAGCTTGGCCGGAAGAGCAGTCAGTTTAAAAGTTGCAACAGTGTAAGAGGGCAGGGTGGTTTTACAGCGAGTTTCTTCCTGTTGGAGATAAGGTGTGGTAAGAAACAAACGCTCAAACAGCCTCTGGAACTGCCTCGAAGCAGCGGAATTCAGTTTAGTTTAGTTTAGTTTTGAGATACAGCGCGGAAACAGGCCCTTCGGCACACCGAGTCCATGCAGACCAGCGATCCCCGCACACTAACACTATCCTACACATACTGGGGACAATGTACAATTTTCACCAAAGCCAATTAACCTACAAACACGCACGTCTTTGGAGTGTGGGGGGAAACCGGAGCGCCCGGAGAAAACCCACGCGGGTCACGGGGAGAACGTGCAAACTCCACACAAACAGCACCGGGAGTCAGGATTGAACCGGGGTCTCTGGCGCTGTGAGGCAGCAACTCTACCACTGCGCCACTCATCCTTCAGGTAGAGGTCGAGGAAAAGGCATGAGGATTTATTCGGGGTGATTTATTATTGCCACGAGTCCCAAAAATACTGTGAAAAGCTTTATGTGCTGCAAGTCAGGTCAAATCATACACACACACACACAAGTTTCATCAAGCAACAAATACCAGGGGGCAGAATATAGTTTTCGGCTTTATAGCTTTAGTTACTGCAGAAAAGTGCAAGGTCTGCAATGAGGTAGGTTGGAAGATTGGGACTACATCCTTAGTTTACAGGGTCTGCTCCAACCAGCGATCCCCGCACACATATGCCCCTGTCCCACTTAGGAAACCTGAACGGAAACCTCTGGAGACTTTGCGCCCCACCCAAGGTTTCCGGGCGGTTCCCGGAGGTTTTTGTCAGTCTCCCTGCCTGCTTCCACTACCTGCAACCTCCGGCAACCACCTGCAACCTCCGGGAACCGCACGGAAACCTTGGGTGGGGCGCAAAGTCTCCAGAGGTTTCCGTTCAGGTTTCCTAAGTGGGACAGGGGCATAAGACTGTCCTACACGCACTAGTGAACATTTACAATTTTATACCAAGCCAAGTAACCAACAAACCTGCACGTCTTTGGAGTGTGGGAGGAAACCGGAGCACCTGGAGGAAACCCACACAGCTCCAGGGAGAACCTGCAAACTCCGTACAGACAGCACCCAAGGTCAAAATTGAACCTTGGTCTCTGGCGCTGTGAGGCAGCAGCTTTAGCAGTTGAGCCATTAATGGCTCTTAATGCCCTTAAATGATATTAATATAGAATGTAATATTCATCTTACAAAATCGTCCAATAATCTAGAAAATCTGCCAATCCAGTAACCCTGTGGTCACAAGTGTGTGGAGACCAAGATTAGTGCGGGTGTCAGGGGTTACGGGGAGAAGGCAGGAGAATGGGGTTGGGAGGGAGAGATAGATCAGCCATGATTCAATGGTGGAGTAGACTTGATGGGCCGAATGGCCTAAATCTGCTCCTATCACTTATGATCTTATCAAGGATTTATATAACCATATAACCATATAACAATTACAGCACGGAAACAGGCCATCTCAACCCTTCTAGTCCGTGCCGAACACATAATCTCCCCTAGTCCCATATACCTGCGCTCAGACCATAACCCTCCATTCCCTTCCCATCCATATAACTATCCAATTTATTTTTAAATGATAAAAACGAACCTGCCTCCACCACCTTCACTGGAAGCTCATTCCACACAGCCACCACTCTCTGAGTAAAGAAGTTCCCCCTCATGTTACCCCTAAACTTCAGTCCCTTAATTCTCATGTCATGTCCCCTTGTTTGAATCTTCCCTACTCTCAGTGGGAAAAGCTTTTCCACGTCAACTCTGTCTATCCCTCTCATCATTTTAAAAACCTCTATCAAGTCCCCCCTTAACCTTCTGCGCTCCAAATGAATAAAGCTATAAAACCACAGTTGCCAGGGATGGATAGATAATTCCAATAAATGCTGTTCAGTACCTTTGGCAAATGAAACGGAGAGTTTAATACAAAATTAAACATTACAGTATGTTCATGGGGGAAATAAAAGTCAGATTTTCTAATAGAATTGGTATGCAAAGGGAAACTCAAACGTGGGCGGGGCATTTGTAACGTACAGGGTAAGCTGACTTCAGTCTTAAAACTTGGAGAGGTTTTAGGGAACTTCTCGCTACAGCTGCAGATGTTGAACAGGAAACACTGCCGAGTTAGAAACAAAATGTTTGTTATGTGTAAACTAAACTAAACCTCGAGTAACTCAGCGGGACAGGCAGCGTCTCTGGAGAGAAGGAGTTGGAGGAAGGGTCTCGACCCGAAACGGCACCCATCCCTTCTCTCCAGAGATGCTACCAGTCCCAGCATCTTGCATCTATCTTTTCATTTTACACAGAATCAGACAGACAGAGTGTTCAAGAAGGAACTGCGGATGCTGGAAAATCGATGGTGGACTAAATTGCTGGAGAAACTCAGCGGGTGAGGCAGCATCTATGGAGCGAAGGAAACCTTCGCTCCATAGATGCTGCCGCACCCGCTGAGTTTCTCCAGCAATTTTGTCCACCTTCAGGGCTAGTATGGACTTGATGTGCTGAAGGGCCTCCAACCATGCAATAAGAATTCTTGGAAGGGTAAACCAGCTTGTGCGTTTCAGGCCAGAGGCAGCAGAGTCTGGCGTGCAAGATTTAACAAGCTTGTTTGTGTTATTTAGGTGCTGGGGTGAGGTTACAGTTAAGGTTTTCAAGAGGGATTCTCTGCAGGATACTCCATTTGAAGTTTGTTGTCATCCGGACTAACACATCTTCTTCCGCTTGCTAACTAAGCAACTTCAATAAAAGACTGTTTCAAGTGTCTGAAGGCATTGTTGACGAGAAACACTTCGACACGGCTCAGACTTTGATAAGCACGAGGTTAATAAAGGCACATACACAAGGAACCATTTATCTTTAAGAAAGAAACATAGAAACATAGCAATAGGTGCAGGAGTAGAGGCCATTCGGCCCTTCGAGCCTGCACCACCATTCAATATGACCATGGCTGATCATCCAACTCAGTATCCTGTACCTGCCTTCTCTCCATACCCCCTGATCCCTTTAGCCACAGGGACCACATCTAACTCCCTCTTAAATATAGCCAATGAACTGTGGCCTCAACTACCTTCTGTGGCAGAGAATTCTGTGTAAAAAATGATTTTCTCATCTCGGTCCTAAAAGACTTCCCTCTTATCCTTGAACTGTGACCCCTAGTTCTGAGCTTCCCCAACATTGGGAATAATCTTCCTGCATCTAGCCTGTCCAACCCCTTAAGAAGTCTGAAGAAAGGTTTCGGCCCGAAACGTTGCCTATTTCCTTCGCTCCATAGATGCTGCTGCACCCGCTGAGTTTCTCCAGCTTTTTTGTGTACATTAAGAATATTGTTGCGTGCTAACCAGTCAGCGGAAGGACAATGCATGTTTAAGAAAGAACTGCAGATGCTGGAAAAATCGAAGGTGGACAAAAGTGCTGGAGAAACTCAGCGGGTGAGGCAGCATCTATGGAGCGAAGGAATAGGTGACATTTCGGGTTGAGACTGATCAGTCTGAAGAAGGGTCTCGACCCGAAATGTCACCTATTCCTTCGCTCCATAGACGCTGCCTCACCCGCTGAGTTTCTCCAGCACTTTTGTCCACCTTCGATTTTTCCAGCATCTGCAGTTCTTACTTAAACATGCATTGTCCTTCCGCTGACTGGTTAGCACGCAACAAAAGGCTTTTCACTGTACCTAGGTACACGTGACAATAAACTAAGTTGAACGATTTACAGATCATATGCAAAACTGACAAGTTGTGCCAAATGGCTTACTGGCAGTATGTTTAAACCACGGTGGAATGTTTTATACAAGCCGGGGCATTTTATATAATGTAAGATATGTTGTGAAATGAGGGAAATGGGGCCGTCTGTTCATGTTGGTATCTAGGCTGGAGTTACTGCATGGTTTATCATCACACAGGATAAAATACCACAGAGACCCGGGTTCGATCCTGACCACGGGTGCTGTCTGTACGGAGTTTGTACCTTCTCCATGTGACCCGCGTGGGTTTTAGAAACATAGAAACTAGGTGCAGGAGTAGGCCATTCAGCCCTTCGAGCCTGCACCGCCATTCAATATGATCATGGCTGATCATCCAACTCAGTATCCCGTACCTGCCTTCTCTCCATACCCCCTGATCCCCTTAGCCACAAGGGCCACATCTAACTCCCTCTTAAATATAGCCAATGAACTGTGGCCTCGACTACCCTCTGCGGCAGAGAGTTCCAGAGATTCACCACTCTCTGTGTGAAAAAAGTTCTTCTCATCTCGGTTTTAAAGGATTTCCCCCTTATCCTTAAGCTGCGACCCCTTGTCCTGGACTTCCCCAACATCGGGAACAATCTTCCTGCATCTAGCCTGTCCAACCCCTTAACGATTTTGTAAGTTTCTATAAGATGCCCTCTCAATCTTCTAAATTCTAGAGAGTATAAACCAAGTCTATCCAGTCTTTCTTCATAAGACAGTCCTGACATCCCAGGAATCAGTCTCCGGGTGCTCCGGTTTCCGCCCACACTCCAAAGACGTACAGGTTTGTAGGTAAATTGGATCGGTAAAATTGTAAATTGTCCCTAGTGTGCTAGTGTGCGTGGTGATTGCTGGTCGGCATGGACTCGGTGGGCAGAGGGGACTATTTCTGTGCTGAATCTCTGAACTGAACTAAACTGAACTGAAATGGAAAAAAAGTACTTTGGGACATTCTCGGGGTGATGAAAGGTGCTTTTTTTTCAAACTGAAACGGCAACGAGTGCTTGTTTTCTGCAGGGTTTAAGCAGAAGTTAGACTGCATGGGGCAGCAAGCAGCTCAGTACCTAGTCTCGGCGGAAGTGCTAGCTTCCTGGCAAGCTGTCTGCTTATCTACTGGGGTTTAGAAGCTGATGGAGTTCACGCCCTCAACGTTACACCATCGCAACCCAATTCAACGAGTCTGTGTCGGGAGGAACTGCAGATGCTGGTTTACACCGAAGATAGACACAAAATGCTGGAGTAACTCTGCGGGACAGGCAGCATCTCTGGAGAGACAACATCTCGGGGTCCACACCTTTCTTCAGACTGAGAGTCAGGGGAAAGGGAAACTGGAGATATGGAGGGGCAAGGTGTGAAAACGACGGATCAAAGCAGGCGATGGGCAAGGAAATGTAGAATGGCTCATTGTTGGCTGAGGGGAAGTGACAAAGAGGCTGTGTACACACAGTAAAATGAATCAGGAGGTTGGTGAAACTGGTCGGTGGGGGGGAGGGGGTACAGTTAGAGTTAGTTAGAGTTAGAGAAATCAATATTCATGTTGTAGGCAAAATATTGTGTTAAAGAAAATCTAACATTGGAGGGTGATGGCTGAATATTTTCTACTTCCTGCCTTTAACTGTGTTCAGATCAAAACACGCCCTTCTTCAGAGATCATATGTGTTGGAAGGAACTGCAGATGCTGGTTTACACCCAAGATAGAGGCAAAGTGCTGGAGTAACTCAGCGGGACAGGAGGCAGCTCTGGAGAGAAGGAACGGGTGACATTTCAATAGACAATAGACAACAGGTGCAGGAATAGGCCATTCGGCCCTTCGAGCCAGCACCACCATTCAATGTGATCATGGCTGATCATCCCCAATTCCTGCCTTCTCCCCATATCCCCTGACTCCGCTATTTTTAAGAGCCCTATCTAGCTCTAGCTCTCTGTTGAAAGCATCCAGAGAACCGACCTCCACAGACTGTTTTGGGTCTGCAACTCATTGTCACCGAGCCCACAGCTAACAATGGCATGTTGCCTTTAACATGGCTTCTTTTCCGGATATCATACCACACCACCGCCTCTATCTCCAAGTCTCCCTCTCCCCCAACTCTCAGTCTGAAGAAGAAGGGTCCCGACCCAAAACGTCGCCCATTCCTTTCAGGAACTGCAGATGCTGTGTCAAAAAAAAGACACAGCGTGCTGGAGTAACTGAGCGGGCCAGGCGACATCTTTGGGGAACAATTGATAGGCACTGTTTCAGGGTGGGACCCTTCTTCTTCATTTGAAGGTGGTGTTACGACTTGTAAAAGACATCTGGACAGAAATAGGGAAGGAAAGGGTTTAGAGTGTGAATAGACAATACACAATAGGTGCAGGAGTAGGCCATTCGGCCCTTCGAGCCAGCACCGCCATCCAATGTGATCATGGCTGATCATCCCCAATCAGTACCCCATTCCTGCCTTCTCCCCATATCCCCTGACTCCGCCATCTTTAAGAGCCCTATCTAGCTCTCTCTTGAAAGCATCCAGAGAACCTGCCTCCACCGCCCTCTGAGGCAGACAATTCCACAGACTCACCACTCTCTGTGAGAAAAAGTGTTTCCTCGTCTCCGTTCTAAACGGCTTAGCCCTTATTCTTAAACTGTGTGTGGCCCCTGGTTCTGGATTCCCCCAACATCAGGAACATGTTTCCTGCCTCTAGCGTGTCCAAACCCTTAATAATCTGACATGTTTCAATAAAATCCCCTCTCGTCCAATGGGCCAAATGGGGCTAGCCCAGAATGGGCAAGGTGGGCCGAAGGGCCTGTTTCCATGCTGTACAACTTCATGGTTGGTCAGGTATAACCCAACACCCTATCCAATTCCTAAACATTCCTCAGAACACTGTCCACATGGAGCAGTGGCTCAGATGGGGAGGAGCCCCATCTTGTTACAAACCATCCTCATTCAGCTAACACAGACCTATTAAAGATTAAAGAAAAAAATAATAATAATTTTGCATTTCACTACTTCTGGATTCGAACAGTCGCAGAGTCATGGAGCAGGGAAACAGGCCATTCGGCCCAACGCATCTAGACTGAGTTGCCCCATCCATTCTAGCCCCATTTGCCCACATCTTTCCCCATCCACAGCCTTGGGGGACAGGGCTAGTTACATCAGAGGGGCAGAGTTACACACAGCAAGACCCAATAAAGTGCAAGGAGAGAAATGGATTTTCATGGGAGGGGGTTGGTGGGAGGAATGAAATTAAATATTATGCAGGGACTGCACTGAGAATGGGGAGGGGGTGGTAAAGGAACTTGAGGGGGGGTGGGGGGGGGGGGTGGGGGAGGGAATGGGGGAAGGGGAAGATAAGGGAAGGGGGGGGGCAAGGAATAGCAGCGAATTGTAGACGCAGCCCAGACCATCACACACACAAACCAACCTCCCTTCCATCGACTCCATCTAAACCACACGCAGCCTCGGCAAGGCCAGCAGCGTAATCAAGGACCAGTCGCACCCTGGTCACTCCCTCTTCTCCCCTCTCCCATCGGGCAAGAGGTACAGAAGTGTGAAAACGAACACCTCCAGATTCAGGGACAGTTTCTTCACCAGCTGTTATCAGGCAACTGAACCATCCTACCACAACCAGAGAGCGGTGCTGAACTACTATCCACCTCATTGGTGACCCTCGCACTATCTTCGATCAGACTTTGCTGGCTTTACCTTGCACTAAACGTTATCCCCTTATCATGTATCTGTACACTGCAAGTGTCTCGATTGTAATCGTGAATTGTCTTTCCGCTGACTGGTTAGCACGCAACAGAAACTTTTCACTGTACTTCGGGAAGTGACAATAAACTAAACTGAACCTACGGGGAATAAGAGGGGTGCGAGATGCAGGAACTTGAGGGAGAGGGGGAGGACTTGGGGGAAGGGTCAGAAAATGAGGAAGGAGGGGTGGGGGGGGAGAAGATATTGATTTTCAGTTTTTACACCCATCCAAAATCAACTCCTTCTGATCAAGTGCAAAATCTTTTCATCCTAACATCCGCCCAAGTCTATCGAGGTTGTAGAGACTTTAAAATGTCCACCAGATCTTGCCCGCTCCTTCTTGTAGGCCATAGAATCTAAACGAGAAGGCGATTTTTTAAAAATTGCGACCACATTCAACTAAACTTGTTGGATGTGTGAGGAAAAGATAGTTCAATTTCTGGAAGCCACGAGTGTGGGTTGGTGCGTGTTGCAATTCTCAAGTACGTCAGAGGTTTCAGGCGAAACGCTCAAGAAGGAACTGCCAATGCTGGTTTAAATCGGGGACGGACACAAAATGCTGGAGTAACTCAGCGGGACGGGCAGCATCTGTGGAGAGAAGGAATGTGGGACGTTTCGGGTCGGGTCTGAAGAAGGGTCTCGACCCGAAACGTCACCCATTCCTTCTCCCCAGAGACGCTGCCTGTCCCGCTGAGTTACTCTATCTTCAGTAGTTTTAGATCCTTATATCACTCTCTGTCGGAAGCCAATGTGTTCATTACCTGTATAAGGCAATTATAAGTGATAGGAGCAGAATTAGGCCATTCGGCCCATCAAGTCTACTCCGCCATTCAATGATGGCTGACCTATCTCTCCTAACCCCCATAACCCCTGACACCCATACTAATCAAGAATCTATCTATCTCTGCCTTAAAAATATCCACTGACTTATGGCCTCCACAGCCGTCTGTGTGGCAATGAGTTCCACAGATTCACAGGTACACAAAAATGCTGGAGAAACTCAGTGGGTGCGGCAGCATCTATGGAGCGAAGGAAATAGGCGACGTTTCGGGCCGAACTCCTTCTTCAGTTTCACCACCCTCTGGCTAAAGAAATTCCTCCTCATCTCCTTCCTAAAAGAACGTCCTTTAATTCTGAGGCTGTGACCTCCTTTAGAATCGCACTTGTAGTTTCGTTATTGTAACACCAAAGAGAAGAAAAAAAACTGCTCAAGTATTTCTAAGCTGACTTAAAGCAAACGGTGCCAGGGTATTTTAATCTGCTGTCTAATCCAATCATTAAAAACAGATGGGGAGCATATATATACGCTCCAGAGAGGCAGATGTGGAAAATGAGACACAGAGAGAGAGAGGGGGGGGGGGTGGATTCAGACACAAAGATTAGAAATTGTTTCCAGCCCACTAAATATTATAGTGGGAATTTTTCTTTTTGTAACAAGAGAGGGTAAATGTCATCGAGTAACCGCAAACAGAAATGCTGAGAAAAGGGGAAACTCAAGAGGAAGATTTTTATTTTTCTTAAGCTCATCTTCCAACACATATAACATGACACAACAAAAACAAAAATCTCTTTTGTCAGAAGAATTGACACCCCAATTTCCACTGCCCCTCAAGATTAAGTAACAGGGACACAGGGAAGGTGGGGGGGGGGGGGGGGGGGGGGAGAAAACTTTTTACCAACTTTTAACAAACTTTTTATGAACTTTTGAAGTGCACTTACCCATCTCCCACCACCACACATTTAATTGCCTGCATTTCTTCAGATGAGGTTTCAACGTCTGCGGGTGGCTGCCCCAGTCGAAGAGGAGGGGAGAACAAAATTAAAAGCTCGGGAAGAGATGAGAGGAGTAGAGAGAGAGACTGCAAATTAGACAGATCCCAAGCAAGTTGCACACAGCCGGTACCACCCAAACAGCACTGCAGGCCAACTAACTTTGATAGTTTGCCTCCACCCGCATTGGCTTGTTAGCTACCATCTCCAGCCAGGTTGGTTGAAACTGGAGTCAATCACAACCTGTCTGCTAGCCTTTCATCCCGCCCCTCATCACTTCCAATTGGACTGTTTATTTTAAATGGGTGGGCCAAATGTGGACCATTGCTGCACCGTAGAAACATCGTGGCAGATCTCAGTCTCTCCAGCACGATAAAGGACCTTAAACTTCATCCGACATACTGACGGAGACTCTCTCTCTCTCGAGCTTCTACAGGTGCACAGTAGAGAGCATGCTGACCGGTTGCATCGTGGCTTGGTTCGGCAACTTGAGCCCCCAAGAGCGGGAAAGGCTGCAAAAAGTAGTAAACACTGCCCAGTCCATCATCGGCTCTGACCTCCCTTCCATCGAGGGGATTTATCGCAGTCGTTGCCTCAAAAAGTCTGGCAGCATCATCAAAGACCCACACACCATCCTGGCCACTCACTCATCTCCCTGCTACCTTCAGGTAGAAGGTACAGGAGCCTGAAATCTGCAACGTCCAGGTTCAGGAATAGCTACTTCCCCACAGCCACATTAAACTCAACTCAACAAATAGCCCATTGCACTGTGTGTGTGCTTATATGTGTGTGTGTGTGTGTGTGTGTGTGTGTGTGTGTGTGTGTGTGTGTGTGTGTGTGTGTGTGTGTGTGTGTGTGTGTGTGTGTGTGTGTGTGTGTGTGTGTGTGTGTGTGTGTGTGTGTGTGTGTGTGTGTGTGTGTGTGTATATATATATTCAATGGTATATGGACACACTGATCTGTTCTGTATTTATTCATGCCTACTATATTCTGTTGTGATGAAGCAAAGCAAGAATTTTATTGTCCTATCTGGGACACATGACAATAAATTCTCTTGAATCTTGAACCTTAATCCACCTGCTACTGGTCGCAAGTTCATCAGACTAACAACATTCCACAAGATCAAGAATACCACTATTGAGTTAAAGATGGAGGTTCACGTCCAGCTAACCCAAGCGCCCATCGCATTTCATCCGGAAGGACCAGCCTGGAAATTATTTCATTACGCACGGCACTTCGTTAGTACTGTCTAACTCGTTTTTCTTCAAGACAGCAAGGGATTGGAATACCCTACCAGCCAGCATCAGAGATCTCCAAAACATCAACACATACACAAAGATCTCCTAAAACCATCAACACCTCGACCAGCACGCTCACCATCATCATAGTGCTGAGCAAAGATACTAGTATCCTCTAGTATCTTTGGAGTTGAGGGCTGCTCTACCTAGAGGTGTTCCCAGATACACATCCAGAAAAAGAAGCATTCGGCCCTTCGAGCCAGCACCGCCATTCGATATGATCATGGCTGATCATCCACAATCAGTACCCCGTCCCTGCCTTCTCCCCACACCCCATGATTCCGTTATCCCTAAGAGCTAAATCCAACTCTCTCTTGAAGACTAAACCTCCACTATAAAAGACAATAGACAATAGGTGCAGGAGTAGGCCATTCGGCCCTTCAAGTCTGCCTAGCTGGCGGTATGAATATTGTACATTCTATTGGGTTTTTTTTAAATTGCTGTTTTTTTTCCCCTTTTTCCTTCAATAATGCCCACAATATTTAATATGTAAAATAATATGTGATTCTGTTCCATTCTGTTTGTAGTTTGTTTGTTTGTTTTTTGCACAAAGTCCGCGAGCATTGCCACTTTTCATTTGACTGCACATCTCGTATGTGTATGTGACGGATAAATAAACTTGACTTGACTGCTGTCTTCCCCTCTGCTTTCCTCTCTCCTTCCTTCCCCCCCCCCCACCCCCCCCCCCCCCACACACCCCCCCCCCCCCACACCCCGCCCATACGACCAGTTTCACTGTCCTGCTGATGAATTTTACTGTTTGCTTGCCCCCTTGTCATCCTTGTCACCTCAGCCAGCAATCAACCCTCTGCTACAGCTTCCTGGAACTTCACCTGCTTTGATCTGCAGTTTTCACACCTTGCCCTTCCTTATCTCCGTGCCTCCCTCTCCCCTGACTCTCAGTCTGAAGAAGGATCCCAACCAGAAATGTCACCCATTCCTTCTCTCCGGAGATGCTGCCTGTCCCGCTGAGTTACTCCGGCATTTTATGTCTATCTCAGGTTTAAATCGGCACTTGCAGTTCCTTCCTGCACTAGAACTGCACTAGACTGCGTTTTTTTCTGGGCCGCATCTAAGTTCTTCTTAGTGTCAACCACAGGAAATGTACAGCGCGGAGAAACGTTGGTCTCAGGAGGCTTGTTTTTGCATTACCGCTGCCAAACGCGCAAGTAATGCAAAGGATTCAACGCAACCGGTGCATCAAAGTGCAGACTCAACCATACATTGACCCTCACCAGCTGAACCTTCTAAAGCACCATGTTGTATACATGTTCCAAATTTGATGGGGTTGGGCTGAGATGAGGAGTGCTTTGCCTGAAAGGCCACAAACCTCCGCAGGAAGTGGCAAGCGGATGTTCGAAAGAGCATGAACAACGGCAGGCTCAGTCTGAACAAGGGCCTCGGCCCCAAACATCACCCATTCCTTCTCTCCAGAGATGCTGCCTGTCCCACTGTCTGTCTTCGGTCTAAAGCAGCATCTGCAGTTCCTTCCCACACACAGCAACAACAAGGTGTTTAAGAAAGAACTGCAGATGCTGGAAAAATCGAAGGTAGACAAAAAAATGCTGGAGAAACTCAGCGGGTGAGGCAGCATCTATGGATGCTCGACTCATTATTCTCGACTCATTACTGATTAAAAGTTTTTACAAAAATCAAAAGACTTTGAATTTCAAACGACCAGCTTCAACCGATGACGTCACGATGGCTCGGCTGGCAGTGAGCAGCTTCACTGAAGATTGCATCCTCTATGAGAACCACGACTCCCGTGGGGGTTTTGGGTCGGGAACGGGTGTGTTGGGGGAGCAGACACGACGGGTCTGCACTTGGTCTAGTATCTACTAAGAACAAAAATGTTTAACTACAGAAGACACAGAGTGCTGGAGTAACTCAGCGGGTCAGGCAGCATCTATGGAGCTAAGGAAATAGGCAACGTTTCGGGCCGAAACCCAGAAGGGTTTCGGCCCGAAACGTTGCCTATTTCCAGAAGGATTTCGGCCCGAAACGTTGCCTATTTCCTTCGCTCCATAGATGCTGCTGCACCATAACTCAGCGGGTCAGGCAGCATCTGTGGAGAACATGGATAGGTGACGTTTCACAGAGTGCTGGAGTAACTCAGCGGGTCAGGCAGCATCTGTGGAGAACATGGATAGGTGACGTTTCACAGAGTGCTGGAGTAACTCAGTGGGTCAGGCAGCATCTGTGGAGAACATGGATAGGTGACGTTTCTGGTCGGGGACCTTTCCTCAGACACTGCAGAAGGATCTTGACCCTAAACATCACCTCTCCATGTTCTCCAGGGATACTGCCCGACCCGCTGAGTTACTCCAGCACCCCGTGTCTTTTTTTTGTAAACCAGCATCTACAGTTCCTTGTTTCTCCAGGCAGGACCATTGCCACAGACGGCTGTGGAGGCCACAAGTCAATGGATATTTTTAAGGCAGCGACAGATAGATTCTCGATTAGTACGGGTGTCAGGGGTTATGGGGAGAAGGCAGGAGAATGGGGTTGAGTCAAGTCTATTTGTCACATGCACATACGAGATGTGCAATGAAATGAAAGTGGCAATGCTCGCGGAGTTTGTGCAAAAAACAACAAACTATAAACAGAATGGAACAGTCACATATTCACATATTACATATTTGTGGGAGGAAAAATATTTTTTTTAAAACCCAGCAATTTTAAAAAGACACCACACAACAGTAGATTGGTTCAGTAAAGTTAGTCCCTGGAGAGATAGGAGTTTACAGTCCGAATGGCCTCTGGGGAGAAACTCCTTCTCATCCTCTCCGTTCTCACAGCATGGCAACGGAGGCGTTTGCCTGACCGTAGCAGCTGGAACAGTCCGTTGCAGAGGTGGAAGGGGTCCCCCATGATCTTATTAACTCTTTTCCTAGAATGTTGCCTGGGTTTCAACAACTAAGTTACAGAGATAGGTTGAATAAGTTAGGTCTTTATTCTCTGGAGCGCAGAAGGTTAAGGGGGGACCTGATAGAGGTCTTTAAAATGATGAGAGGGATAGACAGAGTTGATGTGGACAAGCTTTTCCCTTTGAGAATAGGGAAGATTCAAACAAGAGGACATGACTTCAGAATTAAGGGACAGAAGTTTAGGGGTAATATGAGGAGGAACTTCTTTACGCAGAGAGTGGTGGCGGTGTGGAATGAGCTTCCAGTGGAAGTGGTGGAGGCAGGTTCATTGGTATCATTTAAAAATAAATTGGATAGGCATATGGATGAGAAGGGAATGGAGGGTTTATGGTATGAGTGCAGGCAGGTGGGACTAAGGGGAAAAAAAAATTTGTTCAGCATGGACTTGTAGGGCCGAGATGGCCTGTTTCCATGCTGTAATTGTTATATGGTTATATGGTTGTATGGTTATATGGAGTTGAGGATAGATCAGCCGTGATTGAATGGCAGAGTAGACTCGATGTGGTGAATGGCCTAACCTTGCTCCTAAAACCTATGTACTGCTGCCTGTTCAGAGATCATACTCCTTCTCTCCAGACATGCTGCCTGTCCCGCTGAGTTACTCCAGCATTTTGTGTCTATCCTCGGTGTATACCGGCATCTGCAGTTCCTTCCCACGCATGTATTAGTAAGTGGATTAATTTCTGAGGAATGATAATATCAGCAAGTGGTTTAGATACAGCAGAAATCTAGCGTGATTCATGTTGTAACCTCTGGATAAGCTTCTGCTCATACCATGTGTGACAGAGAGACTTGGAATTCACACCCTGCAAGGGTTGACTCATCCGACACTCGTTATAGAACTCATTATGCATCGTAGACAAGGTGTGGAGTCACATTATGTGCAGGAAGGAACTGCAGATGCTGGTTTACATCGAAGATAGACGCAAAACGCTGGAGTAACTCAGCGGGACAGGCAGCATCTCTGGAGAGAAGGAATGGGTGACGTTTTGGGAAGTGTCTCGAGCTGATCTCGCTGTACCCCCACTCTCTGATTCCCCCTGCTCTCCAGCTCTATGCCGTGTTCACACCTTGCCCTTCCATATCTCTAGTGTCCCCCCTCCCCTGAGTCTCAGTCCGAAGAAGGGTCTCGACCCGAAACGCCACCCGTTCCTTCGCTCCAGAGTTGCTGTCTGTCCCGCTGAGTTACTCCAGCATTTTTTTGTTTATCTTTGGTTTAAACCAGCATCTGCAGTTCCTTCCCACACAATCAATGTGTTTGGGGAGACTTCAGTCACTGCCTGTTGCATGTTTCCCCCTAGAGGGCGTCACAGACCACATCTCCTTGTGTTTTTGGAGGGGGGAGACAGATGAGGTCTCTGGGGTTGACATAGCAACCCGGGGGGGGGAGGGGGGGGGTTAAAGGGAGAGCCCCCCTGGGGTGGGCAAGGTTGGCAGAGTCCCTGGGAGTGGACGAGATGGAGATATGGGGGGGGGCAGCGGTAGAGTTGCTGCCTCACAGCGCCAGGGACCCGGGTTCGATCCTGACTGCGGGTACTGTCTGTACGGAGTTTGCACGTTCTCCCCGTGACCTGCGTGGGTTTTCCCCGGGTGCTCCGGTTTCCTCCCACACTCCAAAGACGTGCGGGTTTGTAGGTTAATTGGCTTCTGTAAACTAAACTAAACTAAAATATCAACAGAAATAATAGCCTTGGGCGCTGCGAGATTGACGAGGCTTGGACTGAGAGAGGGAAGGCAGACAAATTAAAGCACCTCCTTCAGTACAGACGTGCTGGGGTGAAGACTGAGGGAGGATTTGTCTGCTCGGTCCAAGCCTGCCCATTCCCTGAACGTGAGTGTGTTAGAGGAGAAGCGAGTGTGTAAAAGGAGAAGTGAGTGTGTATGAGGAGACGTGAGCGTGTAAGGGATGATGCGTGTGTAAGGGGAGGTGTGAGTGTGTAAGGGGTGATGAGTGTGTAAGGGGAGGTGTGAGTGTGTAAGGGAATGCGTGATTGTGTAAGAGGAGACGTGAGTGTGTAAGGGGAGAAGAGAGTCTGTAAAGGGAGACGTGAGTGTGTAAGGGGAGACGAGAACATGTAAGGGGAGGCGTGAGTGTGTAAGGGGCAACGCGAGTGTTTAAGGGGAGATGCGAGTGTGTAAGAGGAGACACGAATGTGTAAGGGGAGACGCGAGTGTGTAAGGGGGTGCGTGAGTGTGTAAGAGGAGACGTGAGTGTGTAAGGGGAGACGAGAACATGTAAGGGGCGATGAGCGTGTAAGGGGAGGCGTGAGTGTGTAAGGAGATGCGTGATTGTGTAAGGGGAGACGCGAGCGTGCAAGAGGAAACGCAAGTGTGTAAGGGGAGACGTGAGCGTGTACGGGGAGGCGCAAGTGTGTAAGGGGAGGCGTGAGTGTGTAAGAGGAGGCGCAAGTGTGTGAGGGGAGGCATGAGTGTGTACGGGGCAACGCGAGTGTGTAAGGGGAGTTGCGAGCGTGTAAGAGGAGACACGAGTGTGTAAGGGCAGATGCGAGTGTGCAAGGGGAGACGCGAGTGTGCAAGGGGAGACGCGAGTGTGTACGTGCCTTATCCAGCCGTATAATAAATTACTGAGTGAATCAAACTCCGTTGTCTGAATCCGGTAAATTGTCGAACACGACACCCATACGGGTCACAGGGAGGATCTGGCAAACTCCACACAGACAGCTCCCGTGGTGGGAATCGAACCCATAAGGCAGCAACTCTACCGCTGCGCCACCGTGACTGCCCCTGGGTGTAGGGAAATTTGTTCACAGCTGATTTAACTACCAAATCAGGAAAGTGGCTAGAATGTCTATTTGAATGAACTAGAAGGAAAGGGGCACAGCAACTCTGAATTGTGCCAAACATTCACATCTGGTTCAAGAAAGATCGCGCTTGCCTCTATCTAAAGACCCAGTGTTCAAATCCCAGCCAAGAAATCTCAGGCCAGTAAAACTGCAAAAAGCGATCAATGTCCAATAGTTTATTAATCATTGGAGCAGAATTAGTTTGCGAGTGACGGTGACCTTTCAATAAAAATGAGTCGCTTTTAATCTCGTTCCCTCCCCCGTTCCCCTCACAGTGAATAGTTCATGTACATTGGTTTTTACGTGCTGAATTAGGCCATTCGGCCCATCAAGTCTTCTTCGCCATTCAATCATGGCTGATCTATCTCTCCCTCCTAACCCCATTCTCCTGCCTTCTCCCCATAACCCCCGACACCCGTACTAATCAAGAATCTGTCAATCTCCGCTTTAAAAATATCCACTGACTTGGCCTCCACAGCCGTCTGTAGCAATGAATTCCACAGATTCACCACCCTCTGACTCAAGAAATTCTTCCTCGTCTCCTTTCCAAAAATACGTCCTTTAATTCTGAGGCTGTGATCTCTGGTCCTAGACTCTCCCACTAATGGAAACATCCTCTCCACATCCACTCTATCCAGGCCTTTCACTATTCGGTAACTTTCAATGAGGAACCCGCTCATCCTTCTTAACTCCAGCGAGTACAGACCCAGTGCCGTCAAACGCTCATCATAGATCAACCCGCTCATTCCCGGGATCATTCTGGTAAACCTCCTCTTAAACCCTCTCCAGGACCACACATGCTTCCTGGGGACCAAATCTGCTCACAATATTCCCAGTGCTGCCTCACTAGCGTCCCACAAAGCCTCAGAATTATAGCTCTGCTGGTATAGTCTAGCCCTCCCGGAGTGTGGGAGAAAACCGGAGCACCCGGAGAAAACTCACACGGGTCACCGATGTTGGGGAAGTCCAGGACAAGGGGTCACAGCTTAAGGATAAGGGGGAAATCCTTTAAAACCGAGATGAGAAGAACTTTTTTCACACAGAGAGTGGTGAATCTCTGGAATTCTCTGCCACAGAAGGTAGTTGAGGCCACAGTTCATTGGCTATATTTAAGAGGGAGTTAGATGTGGCCCTTGTGGCTAAGGGGATCAGAGGGTATGGAGAGAAGGCAGGGATGGGATACTGAGTTAGATGATCAGCCATGATCATATTGAATGGCGGTGCAGGCTCGAAGGGCCGAATGGCCTACTCCTGCACCTAATTTCTATGTTTCTATGTTTCTATGTTTCCATGTCACGGGGAGAACGTGCAAACTCCGTACAGACAGCACCCGTAGTCAGGATCGAACCTGGGTCTCTGGTGCTGTGAGGCAGCAACTCTACCACTGGCACCTTTCCCTCCCCCTGAAACCTTGCCCCTCTCCCCTTCTAGTAGGTGGTAAACGGGGATAGTATAGAAGGGGGGCCTGATGGTCAGCACGAACATGATGGACCGAAGGGCCTCTTTCTGTGCTGAAAGTCTCTCTGGCTCACCTATTTCCTGTTGCATCCAAACAGCCCTCATTATGTTGCAAGCCATTATTTGGTAGTTAAATCAGCTGTAATCTGATTGTCCTACCTGGCCGTTGGGGATGTTGTTCGAGCCAGTCAGTATTCCTTCCGCTGAGAACGGGTCGGGGAGGAGGAGACCGATATCCAGGGGATCTCCAAGCTCACGGGTGGAGCAGAGTCGGGCAGTGGTCGGAGTCGAGGGGAGTGGGGAACGCTCTGACTGAGGGGGGAACTGCAAGCGCTCGGGAATGGTGATGAAAAGTATCAAATGTGTGGTGGTGGGTGATGGGTGAGTGACGACTCCGATGCTTCTACTATCCCAGTATTCCATCTTCCCAATGCTATTCCCACTCCCCCTTCCTTCCTCTCCTGGGGTTACTGCTGTTGACCTGTGTGGGTTTTCTCCGGGTGCTCCGGTTTAAGAAGGAACTGCAGATGCTGGAAAATCGAAGGTAGACAAAAGTGCCAGAGAAACTCAGCGGGTGCAGCAGCATCTATGGAGCGAAGGAAATAGGCAACGTTTCGGGCCGAAACCCAGAAGGGTTTCGGCCCAAAACGTTGCCTATTTCCTATAGTGGAGATTGTTCAACTTTTTGCATGGAGCGAAGGAAATAGGCAACGTTTCGGGCCCAAACCCTTCTTCAGACTAAACTATACTAAACTAAACTAAACTAAACTGAACTTGTGCGGGGTGATCGCTGATCAACACGGACTCGACGGGCTGAATGGCCTGTTTCCGTGCTGTATCTCTAAAGTCTAACGTCTCAAGTCTATTAGACAATAGACAATAGGTGCAGGAGTACTTCGAGCCGGCACCGAGAACAGTCCTCACTAAGGGTGTAGTCCTGATCTCCCAGTTTCAGCCTTTGTACATTTTTTTTTAAATCTGCACTTTTCTTTTGCTATAACAATATATTCAGCACTCTGGTTATTTAGTTTAGTTTAGTTAAATTTATTAAAACGCGCGCACACACACACACACACACACACACACACACACACACACACACACACACACACACACACACACACACACACACACACACACACACACACACACACACACACACACACACACGTATAAATATAGACACACACACACGTATTTATAAATATACATACACTCACATACTATGCACAATCACATATGTAAATGCATATATATATATATAGTGTTTAAGAAGGATACTGCAGATGCTGGAGAATCGAAGGTTACACAAAAAAGCTGGAGAAACTCAGCGGGTGCAGCAGCATCTATGGAGCGATATAAATAGGCAACGTTTCGGGCCGAAACCCAGAAGGGTTTTGGCCCGAAACGTTGCCTATTTCCTATAGTGGAGATTGTTCAACTCTTTGCATGGAGCGAAGGAAATAGGCAACCGAAGGGTTTCGGCCCGAAACGTTGCCTATTTCCTTCGCTCCATAGATGCTGCTGCACCCGCTGAGTTTCTCCAGCTTTTTTGTGTAACCTATATATATATATATGTCTGAAGAAGGGTCTCGACCCGAAACGTCACCCATTCCTTCTCTCCACAGATGCTGCCCGTCCCGCTGAGTTGCTCCAGCATTTTGTCTCCATCTTTGGCACAACCAACAACACCGTGGGTCGAGTCCACTGTTGACACCTGTGTCTTTCTCTCCTCTCTTAGGGCCGTTGGGAAGACCTCTGTCCTTATCACCTATACCACCCACACCTTCCCAGAGGAGTACATTCCCACCGTGTGAGTATATACTTCTCTGTCAGTTCCTTCCCGTTGATTTGCACCGGTTATGTTTCATTCTGCCGCCCTGTCCGATATCAGTGGGGAAAAGTTGATCCTGGATTAGTGTTGCCAACTGTCCCGTATTAGCCGGGACATCCCGTAGATTTTGGCTAAATTGGTTTGTCCCATCCGAGGTTCGCCCTTGTCCCGCTACTACTCGGTTCGAGGGGAGCGCCACGTCCGGCCCCGCCTCACCCGCCCCGACGTAGTGCAGCCCGTGGAGTGCAGCAGCAGCGCCTCGCCCGTGGCCCCGTCGGTCGGTCGGTAGCCCGGCCCAGCTGTCCGACCCTCGGAACTTCGCTTCCCGCTGACACCACCCCTCCTTCTCACGGCTGATCATCGGTTCATGAGTTGGACGGGGCGCCGGACTTTGTCGCGCGGCAAAACTCCTCAGCTGGCCCGCGGGCTGGGCTTTGTGTGCAGTCCAGCACCCCGGGCCAACTCACCATTCAATTTAATTTAGTTTAATTTAGTTCTGTCGTTGTCAGGCACGGGAATTGCTGTCAAAACATGCGGGGGGGGGGGGGGGACAATTTCTTGGCAGCGGCGGGCGCACATGGGCGTGTGGTTTCGGCTGCGGGCAACGGCAACAGCAGCTTCGTCCGCCCCGACTCGTGGGGCTTTAATCGGCCCGTTCGCGGGGCCTTTCATCGCCCGGCGGGGGCTTCAACGTCGGGAGCCTGGATCGCCTCGATGCAGCAGTTTGATTTTAAGCCGCGCCGGGCGACGAAAGGCCCCGCGAACAGGCCGATTCAGTCCTTAGAAAGCGGCCACAGTCCAGAACCAGGGGCCACAGTCCAGAACCAGGGGCCACAGTCCAGAACCAGGGGCCACAGTCCAGAACCAGGGGCCACAGTCCAGAACCAGGGGCCACAGTCCAGAACCAGGGGCCACAGTCCAGAACCAGGGGCCACAGTCCAGAACCAGGGGCCACAGTCCAGAACCAGGGGCCACAGTCCAGAACCAGGGGGGGCCACAGGGTCCACAGTCCAACCAGGGGCCACAGTCCAGAACCAGGGGCCACAGTCCAGAACCAGGGGCCACTGTCCAGAACCAGGGGCCACAGTCCAGAACCAGGGGCCACAGTCCAGAACCAGGGGCCACAGTCCAGAACCAGGGGCCACAGTCCAGAACCAGGGGCCACAGTCCAGAACCAGGGGCCACAGTCCAGAACCAGGGGCCACAGTCCAGAACCAGGGGCCACAGTCCAGAACCAGGGGCCAGAGTCCAGAACCAGGGGCCACAGTCCAGAACCAGGGGCCACAGTCCAGAACCAGGGGCCACAGTCCAGAACCAGGGGCCACAGTCCAGAACCAGGGGCCACAGTCCAGAACCAGGGGCCACAGTCCAGAACCAGGGGCCACAGTCCAGAACCAGGGGCCACAGTCCAGAACCAGGGGCCACAGTCCAGAACCAGGGGCCACAGTCCAGAACCAGGGGCCACACAGTCTTAGAATAAAGGGGAGACCATTTAGGACTGAGGTGAGAAAAAACGTTTTCACCCAGAGAGTTGTGAATTTGTGGAATTCCCTGCCACACAGAGGGCAGTGGAGGCCAAGTCACTGGATGGATTTAAGAGAGAGAGTTAGATAGAGCTCTAGGGGCTAGTGGAGTCAAAATATATGGGGAGAAGGCAGGCACCGGCTATTGATAGATGATCAGCCATGATCACAATGAATGGCGGTGCTGGCTCAAAGGGCCGAATGGCCTCCTCCTGCAGCTATTTTCTATGTTTCTATGTAAAGAGGCTGATAAAGTCCGGAACACAAAAAATGGGGGGGGGTTGTCCCCCACCTCTCGGGGGCAGGGGGGGGGGGGGGGGGGGGGGGGGGGGGGGGGAGGGGAACATGACCCCCTGTATCCCCCAGGGGATTTCCGCCCCTGGTCGTTGCCATGGGAACTTGAGGCAGGAGGTGGTGGAACAAACCAGGGTGTGGTGGGAGTGATTTGCATGCGGTCACTAAGGGAGGCAGCGTGGGGAGCGAGAGACACGAAATAGTCAAATTTATTCAGCCCATCTCAGCGGCACGGTGGTTCCATCCCAGCTACGGGTGCTGTCTGTACGGAGTTTGCACGTTCTCCCCGTGACCCGCGTGGGTTTTTCTCCGGGTGCTCCGGTTTCCTCCCACACTCCGAAGACGTGCAGGTTTGTAGGTTAATTGGCTTGGCGTTTGTGTAAATTGTCCCCAGTGTGTGTAGGATAGTGTTAGCTGGTCGGCGCAGATAGAGCCACTGGCTCGATTCACCTACAAGTAAGGACCTATAGAAAGATATTTCCCTCAGGAGTTTAAGAGTCAAGTCCAACAGTAGGGGTCTCACTGATCACATAGAAACATAGAAATTTGGTGCAGGAGTAGGCCATTCGGCCCTTCGAGCCTGCACCGCCATTCAATATGATCATGGCTGATCATCCAACTCAGTATCCCGTACCTGCCTTCTCTCCATACCCCCTGATCCCCTTAGCCACAAGGGCCACATCTAACTCCCTCTTAAATATAGCCAATGAACTGGCCTCAGCTACCCTCTGTGGCAGAGAGTTCCAGAGATTCACCACTCTCTGCGTGAAAAAAATCACGTACAGGAAGGAACTGCAGATGCTTGTTCAAATCGAAGATAGGCACAAAATCAGACTGAAGAAGGGTCTCGACCCGAAACATCACCCGTTCCTTCTCTCCAGAGATGCCGCCTGTCCCGCTGAGTTACTCCAGCGTTTGGTGTCTATCTTTGGTTTAAACCAGCATCTGCAGTTCCTTCCTGCACATTTCTGACCGGCTGAGTTACTCCAGCGCTTTGTGTCGGTTTGAGAGTTGCGTGACCTTTCACCGTGTACGGGAATGACCGTTGCATTCCACCCGCAGCTTTGACAACTATTCCACCACGGTGACCGTCGATGATGTGGTGGTCACTCTCGGGCTGTGGGACACGGCGGGACAAGAGGACTATGACCGGCTGCGGCCACTCTCTTACCCCCAGACTGTAAGAATGTCCGCTCAGCGATATGCCTCCCCATTCTCCCACAAGACACCCCTCCCCCCCCTCCTCCTCCCCCCCTCTCCCCCTCTTCTCCCTCTTCTCCCCTCCCTCCCTCCCCCCCCCCCCCACCCCCCCCTCATAGAGTCATAGAGTGATACAGCACAGAAACAGGCCCTTCAGCCCAACTTGCCCATACTGGCCCACAAAATGCATTTCGTTGTCTCTGTACTGTACACTGACAATGACAATTAAAATTGAATCTGAATCTGAATCTGAATGTCCCATCTACACCAGTCCAACCTGCCTGCACTTGGTCCATATCCCTCCAAACCTGCCCGATCCATGTACCTGTCTAAGTGTGTTGGGTGTAAGGAACGAGCTGCCAGAGGAGGTAGTTGAGGCTGGGACTACCCCAACATTGAAGAAACAGTTAGACAGGTACGTGGATAGGACAGGTTTGGAGGGATATGGGCAAAACGCGGGCAGGTGGGACTAGTGTAGATGGGACATGTTGGCAGGTGAGGGCAAGTTGGGCCGAAGGGCCTGTTTCCACGCTGTATCACTCCGGGATCTTCACTGGATGGCTGCAGTCTTCATTGTCGTTTCCTCTTTTCCAGGATGTGTTTGTCATCTGTTTCTCACTGGTCAACCCTGTCTCATTCATGAATGTACAGCTGAAGGTAAGAGCTGAGATCCCACCAATTTACTCAGACGTTCGATTGATCAGATACACGCACCTGCTCTTTTTGAAGTGATCAGTAGGCACATCTAGGTTAGTCTAGACCCTACGGCCCACCGAGTCCTGCACCTATTGTCTATTGTCTATTGACAAAAGGATTTGAGTATAGGAGCAGGGAGGTTCTACTGCAGTTGTACAGGGTATTGGTGAGGCCACACCTGGAGTATTGCGTACAGTTTTGGTCTCCAAATCTGAGGAAGGACATTATTGCCATAGAGGGAGTGCAGAGACGGTTCACCAGACTGATTCCTGGGATGTCAGGACTGTCTTATGAAGAAAGACTGGATAGACTTGGTTTATACTCTCTAGAATTTAGAAGACTGAGAGGGGATCTTATAGAAACTTACAAAATTCTTAAGGGGTTGGACAGGCTAGATGCAGGAAGATTGTTCCCGATGTTAGGGAAGTCCAGGACAAGGGGTCGCAGCTTAAGGATAAGGGGGAAATCCTTTAAAACCGAGATGAGAAGAACTTTTTTCACACAGAGAGTGGTGAATCTCTGGAACTCTCTGCCACAGAGGGTAGTTGAGGCCAGTTCATTGTCTATATTTAAGAGGGAGTTAGATGTGGCCCTTGTGGCTAAGGGGATCAGGGGGTATGGAGAGAAGGCAGGTACGGGATACTGAGTTGGATGATCAGCCATGATCATATTGAATGGCGGTGCAGGCTCGAAGGGCCGAATGGCCTACTCCTGCACCTAATTTCTATGTTTCTATGTTTCTATGTTTCTATGTTTCTATGTTTCTATGACCCAGAAACGTCACCCATTCCTTCTCTCCAGAGATGCTGCCTGTCCCGCTGAGTTACTCCAGCATTTTGTGTCTATCTTCAGTTTAAACCAGCATCTGTGCAGTTCCTTCCTCCACTGGTGTCTAGGGTGTAGGATGGTTCAGTTGCCTGATAACAGCTGGGATAAGACTGTCCCCTGAATCTGGAGGAAACAGGTTCCTTCTGGAATCTGAAGAACATGTTCTTGTATCATTATGAAATGTCCATAAAATGTTATGAATTCACGAACATATGACAATTGGGTTGGGAGGGAGGGAGAGATGGCGGGGTAGATTGGATGGGCCAAATGGCTCCTGTGAACCTGTGGACTTCTCCCCACCGCAGTGGTCCTCCGAGGTGAAGCATCACTGCCCCAACTGCCCCATCATCCTGGTGGGCACCAAGAAGGACCTGAGGGACAACAAGGACACCATTGAGAAGTTGAAGGAGAAGGACATGGCTCCGGTCAGTTGCAAGGAGGGCGAGCAGAAAGCCAAGGAGATCGGTACGTTGGGTCAGCTTCCTCCTCCAGCCCACCGACCCCACACCCACCCAACAATCACCCGTACACCAACACTATGCTACACACCAGGGACCTAACCACGGGTGCTGTCTGTACGGAGTTTGCACGTTCTCCCCGTGGCCTGCGTAGGTTTTTCTCCGGGTGCTCCGGTTTCCTCCCACGCTCCAAAGACGTGCAGGTTTGTAGGTGAATTGGCTTCTGTAAATTGTCCCCTAGTTGACAAGGAGTGTGTGGGATGGGTCTAGTCCACGGGGTGGTCGCTGGTCGGCGCGGACTCGGTGGGCCAAACGTCCCGCTTGTGTCTCTAAACTTAACTAAACTCAACGTGCTGTCTGTACGGAGTTTGCACGTTCTCCCCGTGGCCTGCGTGGGTTTTCTCCGGGTGCTCCGGTTTCGTCCCACGCCCCAAAGACGTGCAGGTTTGTAGGGTCTGAAGAAGGGTTTCGGCCCGAAACGTTGCCTATTTCCTTCGCTCCATAGATGCTGCTGCACCCGCTGAGTTTCTCCAGCATTTTTGTGTACCTTCGATTCTCCAGCATCTGCAGTTCCTTCTTAAACACAGGTTTGTAGGGTAATTGGCTTCTGTAAAAAATAGGATATATGGATCGCTGGTTGGCGTGGGGTTAGTGAGCCCAAGGGCCTGTTTCCGCGCTGTATCTCTAAAGTCCAAACACTGTTTAGTAGCTATCTAGCTGTTTCATGCCAGCGGACTTGTTCAAACTGCAGTAAACACAAGTCCCCTTTAGTACAGGTTCAGACACACCCTCAAGGAAAATGTGGATTAGATCATTGCTAGCTAGGGGAAGGTGTCAACGAAGTATATACAGATAAAATTCACTAAAGAGGGCAGTCAGACTAGTGGGAGAATGAGGAAGGGGGAGGGGTGGAGAGAGAGGGGAAGAGCAAGGGTCATTTGAAGATAGAGAAGTCAATATCTCCAGAGATGCTGCCTGTCCCACTGAGTTACTCCAGCGTTTTGTGTCTACCTTCGATTGAGACCAGCATCTGCAGTTCCTTCCTACACAAGTCAATGTTCATACCGCTGGGGTGTAAGCTGCCCAAGTGAAATATGAGGTGCTGTTCCTCAAATTTGCTGCTGGGCCTCACTCTGACAGTGGAGGAGGCCCAGGACAGAAAGGTCAGTGTGGGAATGGGAGGGGGAGTTGAAGGGCTGAGGAACCGGGAGATCAGGTAGGTTTAGGCAGACTGAGCGGAGGTGTTCAGCCAAATGATCGCCGAACCGATGTACAGGAGTCCACGCCCGGAACAGTGGATACAGTAGATGAGGTGGGAGGAGGTGCAAGATGCTGCCTGTCCCGCTGAGTTATAAGTCATGTCATTGGTGATAGGAGCAGAATTAGGCCTTTCGGCCCATCAAACCTACTCCGTTGTTCAATCATGGCTGATCTATCTCTCCCTCCTAACCCCATTCTCCTGCCTTCTCCCCATAACCCCTGACACCCGTTCTAATCAAGAATCTATCTATCTCTGCCGTAAAAATATCCACTGACTTGTGGCCTCCACAGCCGTCTGTGGCAAAGAATTCCACAGATTCACCACCCTCTGACTAAAGAAATTCTCCTTCCGAAAAGAACATCCTTTAATTCTGAGGTTGTGACCTCTAGTCCTAGACTCTCCCACTAGTGGAAACATCCTCTCCACATCCGCTCTATCCAAGCCTTTCACTGTTCGGCAAGTTTCAATGAGGTTCCCCCTCGTTCTTCCAAACTCCAGCGAATGCAGGCCCAGTACCGTCAAACGTTGAGGGAGCCCAGAACCAGGGGCCACAGTTTAAGGGATGGCGGGACTGTCATATGCTGAGAGAATGGAGCGGCTGGGCTTGTACACTCTGGAGTTTAGAAGGATGAGAGGCTATCTTATTGAAACATATAAGATTGTTAAGGGGTTGGACACGCTAGAGGCAGGAAACATGTTCCCAATGTTGGGGGAGTCCAGAACCAGGGGCCACACACACACAGTTTAAGAATAAGGAGTAAGCCATTTAGAACAAACACTTTTTCTCACAGAGAGTTGTGAGTCTGTGGGATTCTCTGCCTCACAGAGGGCGGTGGAGGCCAGTTCTCTGGATGCTTTCAAGAGAGAGCTAGATGGGGCTCTTAAAGATAGCGGAGTCAGGGGATATGGGGAGAAGGCAGGAACGGGGGACTGATTGGGGATGATCAGCATTGAATGGCGGTGCTGGCTCGAAGGGCCGAATGGCCTACTCCTGCACCTATTGTCTATTGTCTAAACACTCGTCATATTGTGTCTTCAATACTCATGCCTTGTATTGTACAACTTCAGGCGCTTTTAAATACGTTGAAAGTTCCGCTCGGAAGGACATCGGTCTAAAGGACATCTTCGACGCAGCAATCCGAGCTGTGATCCAGCAACCAGCTAAGAAAGGTCGGAGTCGTTGCTTCATTCTGTAGCCAGATTCTCAGGACATTATCGGCGGGTCCTGATATGAATGGATCAAGACCGTACGGCCATCAATATCTCACGTGGAATTCCTCTGGGAAAGAACCTCCGTCTGCTCACCTTGGTGAAGGAACTACCTGATTTGTCCCGTCCACATGCCTTTACTTATCCAATTTATTTTTCGAGTTCCATAATGTATCTAACGATAGACACAACTTGCCGGAGTAACTCAGCGGGACAGGCAGCATCTGTGGAGAGGAGGAATGGTTGACGTTTCGGGTCGAGACCTTTCTATTTGTCTGAAAAAGGGTCTCGACCCAAATCAACTTTTCCATTATTCCAGCTTTTTGTGTCTATCTTCAGTTTCAGTGCAGTTCAGTTTATGATTAGACAAAGGGTTTCGGCCCGAAACGTTGCCTATTTCCTTCGCTCCATAGATGCTGCTGCACCCGCTGAGTTTCTCCAGCATTTTTGTCTACCTTCTAAAGACTCTATGTTTTGTACTATCCAGCTGTTCCATGCCAGCCGACTTGTTCAGACTGCAGCCAACACAACTCTCCTTCAGAACATGTTTCCTTTGAGTTAAAATTAGAGTTGAAACATTCCCTTGCTGTTATTTTTATGTATAAAAGTTGACGTTTCTAGATTGGTGGGGGCTTGTGTCATTTTCTGTAACGCAGTGACCAGCTTATATTCCTCATCTTGCATTATATCCATATTTTTTTGTAATATTTAATATGTGGTTCAGCAGTAAAATAAAGGTTAGAAATACTGAACAGATCTCGAGCATTTTAGAACATAGAAATAGGAACTGGAACTCCAAGCGTACAATGTCCGCGCCGAGCATGCATGTAATCCATCGCCTTTCATTCTCTGCACATACATGTTGTGTTTAGTTTAGAGATACAGCACGGAAACAGGCCCTTCGGCCCAGCGAGTCCACACTGACCATATATCATCCGTCATTCTCATCCACTCCCTACACACTAGGGGACAATTAACACGTTGGGCAGTCATGGTGGCGCAGCGGTAGAGTTGCTGCCTTACAGCAAAATGCAGCACCATCGACCCGGGTTCGATCCCGACTACGGGCACTGTCTGTACGGAGTTTGTACGTTCTGTTCCCCCCGTGAGTTTTCGGCGAGATCTTCGATTTCCTCCCACACTGCAAAGACACACAGGTTTGTAGGTTTGATTAATTGAATGTTAAAAAAAAATGTTCAGTATAAAATTGTCCAAGTTCCAATGCTGAGATTAGCTAGAGCTTTTCAGCGTAATAGATCCTGATGATCCTGATCGAGATTAGCCCACAAACACGCATGTCTTTGGCATGTGGGAGGAGACCGGAGTATTGTGTGCAGTTTTGGTCCCCTAATTTGAGGAAGGACATTCTTGCTATTGAGGGAGTGCAGCGTAGGTTCACCAGGTTATTTCCCGGGATGGCATGATTGTCACATGCCGAGAGAATGAAACAGCTGGGCTTGTACACTCTGGAATTTAGGAGATTGAGAGGGCATCTCATTGAAACTTACAAAATTGTTAAGGGGTTGGACACGCTAGAGGCAGGAAACATGTTCCCGATGTTGGGGGAAGTCCAGAACCAGGGGCCACACACACACAGTTTAAGAATAAGGGGTCAGCCATTTAGAACGGAGACGAGGAAACACTTTTTCTCACAGAGAGTGGTGAGTCTGTGGAATTCTCTGCCTCAGAGGGTAGTTGAGGCCAGTTCTCTGGATGCTTTCAAGAGAGAGCTAGATAGGGCTCTTAAAGATAGCGGAGTCAGGGGATATGGGGAGAAGGCAGGAAAGGGCTACTGATTGGAGATGATCAGCCATGATCACATTGAATGGCGGTGCAGGCTTGTAGGGCCGAATGGCCTCTACTCCTGCATCTATTTTCTATTGTCTATGTTTCTTTTACAGTACCCGTGGGGACCAGGTCTGTGTGTATTGTGTGCAGTTTTGGTCCCCTAATTTGAAGGAAGCAGAGTTCTGGAATATGGGGAGAGCCCAGGGTTAATGCAAGGTCAGTATAAGGGATGGCAGGATTGTCAGTATGGACACAATGGGCCGCTGGGCTGTTTACTGCTGAATTACACCAGGAAGGATAGAGGGCATCTCCTTTCTGAAACATTAAGATTGTGAACCAGCAGGGCACGCTAGAGGCAGGAAACAGTTTCCCGATGTTGGGAGAGTCCTGAGGATAGGCACACACATAGCTGGAGAACTCAGCGGGGTAAGCCATTTAGAACGGAGACGAGGAAACACTTTTTCTCACGAGACCCTTCTTCAGTCTGTGGAATTCGTCTGCCTCAGGGGCCGGTGGACCCGACCTTCTCTGGACCTTTCAAGAGAGAGCTACACTAGGGCATCTTAAAATTAGCGGAGTCAGGGGATATGGGGAGAAGGCAGGAACTGGGTACTGATTGGGGATGAGTCAGCCATGATCACATTGAATGAAATGCTGCTCGATTTCCGAATGGCCTTCTCCTGCACCTATTGTGTATTGTCTACTGTTATTTTACAGTACCGGTGGGGACAGGTCTGTGTGTGTATAATATTGGGGGCACAGTGGTAGAATGGGGCAGAGCAGAAGGGAATATGGGGAGGATGAAATGGGGTTAATGCAAGGTCAGTATAAGTGGGGCCAGATGGTCAGTATGGACACAATGGGCCGAAGGGCCTGTTTACTGCTGAATTACACCAGGACTCTCTTAAATGCATCTCCTTTCTCCAGTTCCAGTGTGAACCAGCAGGTGTCAGTGTTTAACAGTGACCAGTGACCAGACCATGTGAGGTCGCTGAGGATAGGCACGAAAATGCTGGAGTAACTCAGCGGGACAGGCGGCATCTCTGGAGAGAAGGAATGGGTGACGTTTCGGGTCGAGACCCTTCTTCAGTCTACTGCGTGGGAACAGGCCCCTCGACCCGACCTGCCCACACCGACCAACATGTCCCACCCACACTAGGAACATGTCACATTAGATACTAGTACCTTTCCGTAGAATTGTCTGAACCTGGGCAAGTTTTAGAATTAGATTGGAGGGGGCAGTTTTTGTGCAATTAGAATAAAGGGCCTGTCCCACTTAGGCGATTTTTTTTTTTTTTCTTAATTTTTAATTTAGTTTTATTCCAGGACAAGGGGTCACAGCTTAAGGATAAGGGGGAAATCCTTTAAAGCCGAGATGAGAAGAACTTTTTTCACACAGAGAGTTGTGCATCTCTGGAACACTCTGCCGCAGAGGGCAATCGGGCCAGTTCAGTCAAGCCAAGTCAGTTTTTATTTGCACATACACATACGAGATGTGCAGTGAAATGAAAGTGGCAATGCTCTCGGACTTTTGTGCAAAAGACAACAGAAGTTCACCACAAATCTGAACACAATCATAACACACATATTCTTTTACATAATAAATAATAGAAGGAAAAACGTTCTGTAGAGTTAGTCAAGTTAGTAAGTTAATTGGCTATATTTAAGAGGGAGTTAGATGTGGTCCTTGTGGCTAAGGGGATCAGAGGGTATGGAGAGAAGGCAGGGATGGGATCCTCCGTTGGATGATCAGCCATGATCATATTGAATGGCGTGCAGCTCTCTGGCCTTCCTGAAGTCTACACCTGAGCTCTATTTCTCTTCTTCTACGTTTTCTATTCGCCAGGCAATTGTCAGGAAAAAACACTCGGCATCTACTATTGCTACGACCTTGTACACCTTTATTTTTCAACCTTGTAACCTAAATGAAAGCCAATCAAAAAAGAAACAAAAACTTGAAAGCAAGGAAAGAGAAATGAAGAGAATAATATAAAGGAACAAGAAAAAGATCTCCTGAGCTACCAAAGCAGTGCAGCGAAAAGAATGAGAAATAAGAATACCTTATTTCTTATTTCACGTGGCGATTTTTTTAGGCGTCTGCCCCTGACTACGACAATGGAATTCACCGAAGACAACCTAGGCCATCCTGGCGACAACCTACAACAGCACCTACATCAGGAGTAACATAGAAACATAGAAAATAGGTGCAGGAGTAGAGGCCATTCGGCCCTTTGAGCCTGCACCGCCATTCAATATGATCATGGCTGATCATCCAACTCAGTATCCCGTACCTGCCTTCTCTCCATACCCCCTGATCCCCTTAGCCACAAGGGCCACATCTAACTCTCTCTTAAATATAGCCAATGAACTGTGTGGCCTCAACTACCTTCTGTGGCAGAGAATTCCACAGATTCACCACTCTCTGTGTGTGAAAAAAAATGTTTTTCTCATCTCGGTCCTAAAAGATTTCCCCCTTATCCTTAAACTGTGTGTGTGGCCCCTTGTTCTGGACTTCCCCAACATCAGGAACAATCTTCCTGCATCTAGCCTGTCCAACCCCTTAAGAATGTTGTAAGTTTCTATAAGATCCCCCCTCAATCTTCTAAATTCTAGCGAGTACAAGCCGAGTCTATCCAGTCTTTCTTCATATGAAAGTCCTGACATCCCAGGAATCAGTCTGGTGAACCTTCTCTGTGCTCCCTCTATGGCAAGAATGTCTTTCCTCAGATTAGGAGACCAACACTGTACGCAATACTCCAGGTGTGGTCTCACCAAGAAGACAAGTCGAAGACAGTCGCCGAACATTTCAAAATCCAGCGGCAACCAGAAAGACACTCGGACTCTTTGGGCGGCTCACGGCCGTACAGCCTAGTCTCCAGCAGTCAGCTTAAAAATTCGCCTAAGTGGGACAGGGCCTTAAAGCGTGCACGCGCTTGGTGGGAACAAAGACACTTTTCATAAGTATTCGCAAATGCATAGTTCCCTCTCACTCTCATTTTTCAATACAAGACCCTCAGAGACTAACATAAAAGCAATCTGTGTCAGCGAGCCCTTTCAGCCAGACATTCCTTGCGATGGTTGTTACTTCTTTGCGGTGAAGAAAGATGATGGGGGAAGGCCAGAAATAGCTCAGAGAGTCAGCTGGGCTCATTTGCTATTCCAGACTTTTCTCCACACAAAAATATATCCACTGGCCTTCAAGAATGTATCTGCATTGCTCCACCTCTGCCTTGCTGGGGGTACAAAATCTCCCCCAGTTACATCACCTGACTATAACCATATAACCATATAACAATTACAGCACGGAAACAGGCCATCTCGGCCCTACAAGTCCATGCCGAACAAATTTTTTTCCCCTTAGTCCCACCTGCCTGCCCTCATACCATAACCCTCCATTCCCTTCTCATCCATATGCCTATCCAATTTATTTTTAAATGATACCAATGAACCTGCCTCCACCACTTCCACTGGGAGCTCATTCCACACCGCAGACCATGGAAGTCTGTGGAATTCTCTGCCTCAGAGGGCAGTGGAGGCAGGTTCTCTGGATGCTTTCAAGAGAGAGCTAGATAGGGCTCTTAAAGATAGCGGAGTCAGGGGATATGGGGAGAAGGCAGGAATGGGGTACTGATTGGGGATGATCAGCCATGATCACATTGAATGGCGGTGCTGGCTCGAAGGGCTGAATGGCCCTCCTGCACCTCCTGTACCTATTGTCTATTGTCTATTGACCCACAAGGTCCATAGAGGAATGCACCCTTGGACAGAGTGGGTGTGGAGAGGATGTTTCCACTAGTGGGAGAGTCTAGGACCAGAGGGCACAGCCTCAGAATTAAAGGAAGTTTCTTTAGGAAGGAGATGAGGAGGGATTTCGCAGTCTGGTTACTTGAGTTTTTGGCGACCTGCAGGATTAGCATCCCTGTTTCCCACACTGATGCTGGGAATATCTGCACACAAAGAGTGGGTATTTCCTGAATTAGAAAAGTCTCCCTCCCTCTCTCCCTCTCCCTCTCTACCCCTCTCCCTCTCTCCCTCCTCCCTCTCCCTCTCTCCTCTCTCCCTCTCCCCTCTCTCCTCTCTCTCCCTCTCCCTCTCTCCTCCTCTCTCCCCCTCTCCCTTCTCTCTCCCTCCCTCTCTCCCTCTCCCTCCCTCCCCCTCTCTCCCCCCCTCTCCCCCCCCCTCCTCCCCCTCCCCCTCCCTCTCCCTCCCCCCTCTCTCCCTCTCTCCCTCTCTCCCCTCTCCCTCTCTCCCCCTCTCCCTCTCCCCCTCTCCCCCTCTCCCTCTCCTCCCTCTCTCTCCCCTCTCCCCCCTCTCCCCTCTCCCTCTCTCCCCTCTCTTCCCCTCTCCCTCTCCTCTCTCCCCCTCTCCCTCTCCCCTCTCTCCCTCCTCCCCTCCCCCCTCTCCCCCTCTCCCCTCTCCCTCCTCTCCCCTCTCCCTCTCTCCCCCTCTCCCCCTCTCCCTCCCTCCCTTCCCTCTCCCCTCTCTCCCCCTCTCCCCCCTCTCTCCCCTCTCTCCCCCTTTATTCTCCCCCTCTCTCTCTCTGCCTCTCTCCCTCCTCTTCTCTCTCTATTCTCCCCTCCCCCTCTCCCCCTCTCCTCCCCTCCCCCCCTCTCCCCTCTCCCCCTCTCCCTCTCCCTCCCTCTATCCCCCTCTTCCTCCCCTTCCCTCCCTCTCCTCCCCCCCTCCCCTCCTCCCCTCCTCCCCCTCTCCCCTCTCTCCTCCCCTCTCCTCCTCTCCTCCCCTCTCCCTCTCCCCTCCCCTCTCCCCCTCTCCTCTCTCCCCCCCCCCCCCCCCCCCTCCCCCCCCCCCCCCCCCTCCTCCCCCCCCCCCCCCCCCCCCCCCCCCACCCCCCCCCCCCCCCCCCCCCCCCCCCCCCACCCCCCCCCCCCCCCCCCCCCCTCCCCCCCTCCCCCTCTCCCCTGCCCCTCTCCCTCTTGTCCACTCCCCTCTATGCCCCTCTCTTTGTCCTCATATGCAGCCTGCTACCCACCGCTGGAGGAAGCAATGGGAGAGGGAACACTAACAGTGGCAGCTATTTGGCAGCTCAGGGACATTTCCCCTGGGTTTCATTAGGCAATATCCGGGATATTAATCCTTCACTCCAGGACAAGTCTGAATGTTGAACGCTGGGAGCGGTGATGTAGTCAGTGTGGAATCTACATCATGAATCTGAACGATGCAGACAATCAGAGCTGGACACAAACAGCGTTGTAGCCTTCGCACCAAAAATAGCAACGTTACACCACAACCTTCCCTGGAGACCTCTAGCACGGAAACAGGCCCTTCGGCCCATCTTGCCCGCGCCGACCAACATGCCCCACCTACACTAGTTTAGTTACGTTCAGTTCAGAGTGACAGAGTGGAAACAGGCCCTTCAGCCCATCTTGCCCATGTTAGACATAGACATAGAAAATAGGTGCAGCAGTAGAGGCCATTCGGCCCTTCGAGCCTGCACTGCCATTCAATATGATCATGGCTGATCTTCCAACTCAGTATCCTGTACCTGCCTTCTCTCCATACCCCCTGATCCCTTTAGCCACAAGGGCCACATCTAAGTCCCTCTTAAATATAGCCAATGAACTGTGGCCTCAACTACCCTCTGTGGCAGAGAGTTCCACATGTTGACCAACATGTCCCATCTACACTAGGTTAGTTACCTTTAGTTCAGAGTTACAGCATGGAAACAGGCCCTTCTGCCCATCATGCCCATGCCGACTAACATGCCCCATCTACATTAGTCCCACAAATCAGTTTAGGTAAGGTTGGTTTAGAGATACAGTTTGGAAACATGGCCCTTCGGCCCAACTTGCCCCATCTACATTAGTTGAGTTTAGTTTAGTTTAGAGATACAGCTTGGAAACATGGCCATTCGGCCCACCGAGTCCGCTGCCACCAGCGATCCCCGCACACTAACACTATCCTACACACACTAGGGGGGGGGGGGGGGGGGAGAGGGAGAGAGAGAGAGAGAGGAGAGAGAGAGAGAGAGGGTGAGGGAGAGCGAGCGTGGGAGGGAGTGTGTGAGTGTGTGAGAGAGAGTGTGTGAGAGAGAGAGAGAGAGAGAGAGAGAGAGAGAGAGAGAGAGAGAGAGAGAGAGAGAGAGTGAGTGTGAGAGAGGGAGAGAGGGGGAGTGTGTAAGTAAAGGGAGAGAGAGTGTGAGTGGGAGTATAAATGAATAATATCATCCCTAGTGTGTGTAGGATAGTATTAGTGTGCGGAGATCGCTGGTAGGCACGGACTCGGTGGGCCGAATGGCCTGTTTCCACGCTGTATCTCTAAACTAAACTAAACTCAACTAACGTAGATGGGGCATGTTGGTTGGAGTGGGCAAGATGGGCCAAAGGGCCTGTTTCCGAGCTGTATCTCTAAACTAAACTAACACAGTGTACAATGACACATACAGTTTTCAGAACCGATTGGCTTTAGTCAAAGTTTAATAAGTAAAGGACTTATCTAAATATTTGGTACAGGTACCATCAACACTGCTCAAAGCAGCTGCACCAAACACTTACTTAATCTGAAGTCTGAAACATAGAAACATAGAAACATAGAAATTAGGTGCAGGAGTAGAGGCCATTCGGCCCTTCGAGCCTGCACCGCTATTCAATATGATCATGGCTGATCATCCAACTCAGTATTCCGTACCTGCCTTCTCTCCATACCCCCTGATTCCCTTAGCCACAAGGGCCACATCTAACTCCCTCTTAAATATAGCCAATGAACTGGCCTCAACTACCCTCTGTGGCAGAGAGTTCCAGAGATTCACCACTCTCTGTGTGAAAAAAGTTCTCCTCATCTCAGTTTTAAAGGATTTCCCCCTTATCCTTAAGCTGTGACCCCTTGTCCTGGACTTCCCTAACATCGGGAACAATCTTCCTGCCTCTAGCCTGTCCAACCCCTTAAGAATTTTGTAATTTTCTATAAGATCCCCCCCCTCAATCTCCTAAATTCTAGAGAGTACAAGCCGAGGCTATCCAGTCTTTCTTCATAAGACAGTCCTGATCATCCCATGATCATATTGAATGGGGGTGCAGGCTCGAAGGGCTGAATGGCCTACTCCTGCACCTAATTTCTATGTTTCTATGTTTCTATTTCCTTCGCTCCATAGATGCTGCTGCACCCGCTGAGTTTCTCCAGCATTTTTGTCTACCTTCGATTTTCCAGCATCTGCAGTTCCTTCTTAAACATTTCCTTCTCACACCCCAGCGGTATGAATATTGACTTCACTAACTTCTGTCCCTCTCTCTCCCTTCCTCCTCCGACTAGTTTCACTGTCCTCCAGATTAGATATTACATTCTCTGCCAACGTTGTCAACTTCCCCTCAGCCAACTTGTCCTTCCATATCATAAGGTCATAAGGAATAGGAGTAGAATTAGGCCATTCGGCCTATCAAGTCTACTCTGCCTACTCCAATCATGGCTGATCTATCTCTCCCTCCTAACCCAATTCTACTGCCTTCTGCCCGTAACCCCTGACACCCGTACTAATCAAGAATCTATCTATCTCTGCCTGGAAACATGTAGCTTTGGCCCCAGCAAGTCCATGGGTACTGATTGGGGATGATCAGCCATGATCACATTGAATGGCAGTGCTGGCTCGAAGGGCCGAATGGCCTACTCCTACATCAATTGTCTATTGAGGGGGACATCTTTGAAACTTACCGAACAGTGAAAGGCCTGGATAGAGTGGATGTGGAGAGGATGTTTCCACTAGTGGGAGAGTCTAGGACTAGAGGTCACAGCCTCAGAATTAAAGGACGTTCCTTCAGGAAGGAGATGAGGAGGAATTTCTTTTTTCAGAGGGTGGTGAATCTGTGGAATTCTTTGCCACATAGATGGCTGTGGAGGCCACAAATCAGTGGATATTTATAAGGCAGAGATAGATAGTCTTGATTAGTACGGGTGTCAGGGGTTATGGGGAGAAGGCAGGAGAATGGGGTTAGGAGGGAGAGATAGATCAGCCATGATTGAATGGTGGAGTAGACTTGATGGGCCGAATGGCCTGATTCTGCTCCTATAACCTATGAACATGGAGCTAGAAAGTGCAGCAGGGCTTGAGTAGAACTCAGTATCACGAAAAAAAGATTTCCGACCGGCAGTTTTGTTTATTTGTCAAAGGGAAGTGCTTTTCCTGCAGCTTTTCCAACATTGCTGACTGAATGTATTCAAGAGGGAGTTAGATGGAGCTCTGAAGGCTAACAGAATCAAGGGATATGGGGAGAAAGCAGGAACGGGGGGTACTGATTCTGGATGCTCAGCCACGAGCGGGCCGAATGGCGGGGTAGACTTGATGGGCCGAATGGCCTAATTCTGCTCCCATCAGGTGCAGCAGGCAGTAAAGAAAGCGAATGGTATGTTAGCTTTCATTGCAAAAGGATTTGAGTATAGGAGCAGAGAGGTTCTACTGCAGTTGTACAGGGTCTTGGTGAGACCACACCTGGAGTATTGCGTAGAGTTTTGGTCTCCAAATCTGAGGAAGGACATTATTGCCATAGAGGGAGTGCAGAGACGGTTCACCAGACTGATTCCTGGGATGTCAGGACTGTCTTATGAAGAAAGACTGGATAGACTTGGTTTATACTCTCTAGAATTTAGAAGATTGAGAGGGGATCTTATAGAAACTTACAAAATTCTTAAGGGGTTGGACAGGCTAGATGCAGGAAGATTGTTCCCGATGTTAGGGAAGTCCAGGACAAGGGGTCACAGCTTAAGGATAAAGGGGAAATCCTTTTAAACCGAGATGAGAAGAACTTTTTTCACACAGAGAGTGGTGAATCTCTGAACTCTCTGCCACAGAGGGTAGTTGAGGCCAGTTCATTGGCTATATTTAAGAGGGAGTTAGATGTGGCCCTTGTGGCTAAGGGGATCAGGGGGTATGGAGAGAAGGCAGGTACGGGATACTGAGTTGGATGATCAGCCATGATCATATTGAATGGCGGTGCAGGCTCGAAGGGCTGAAGGGCCTCTACTCCTGCACCTAATTTCTATGTTTCTATCACTTATGAGTTCCTGGACGTATGAATTCCTCCAAGCAGTGTCCGAGGGATTAGCAGTCTTGAAGGAGTTGGGAGCGGGCAAAGGGGCTGAAATCCTCCCGTGAGCCGAAGGGCCTGTTTCCGCATTGTACCTCCAACCTACAACCAACTAAACCACTCATTGTGGAATTGGGCAGAAAGTACCCAGAGGCACAAGGAACTGCAGACGCTGGAATTAAAAAAAAAGCGCAGTTACTCCAGCGCCCTGGGGAATACCTGCTGCGGTATTCTTAAGACCCGAAACGTTACCCATTCCTTCTATCCAGAGATGCTGCCTGGCCCGCTGAGTTTTTTAAAAATTTCAAAATAGACTTTATTCAATTGATAAATATAAACAATTCCTGAACCATCCAAACAAACAAAATTCATCCGACATTTTCGGAGACTATACAAATTTTTTCAGTACAATTTTTTTACATTTGTCAAATTTCACCAAACAGTCCCCCACCCGTGCCACTCTGTGGCCCCTGTCCAAGTAATAAATATATACAATGTTTACACAGTGCGAAAATTCCATCTGACATTTTCATTTCCACAAATAATGTCCCCTGGCCCGCTGAGTTACTCCGGCATTTTGTGTCACTCTTTGGTGCAGTATAATTCTTTGCCTTGTGGACCATTCACAGGTATGCAAAGAGGAGCCACATGTAGGCCATCGGGAAGGTCACAAATGTATTCAATGTAGTCCCCAATGGGCCCCCCCCCCACCCTCTCCCTCCCCCCCCCCCCCCCCCTCCCCCTCTCCCGCTCTCTCGCTCTCCCTCTCTCCCTCTCTCCCTCGCTCTCACCCTACCGGAGCTACAGTGACATGGGGCGGGGAGGGGGGAGAGAGGGAGAGGGAGAGAGGGAGAGAGGGAGAATTGAATCTCCCCCTCTCCCTCTCCCTCTCCCTCTCCCTCTCCCTGTCCCTCTCCCTCTCCCTCTCTCCCTCTCTCCCCTCCCCCTCCCTCTCCCTCTCCCCCTCTCCCTCTCTCCCTCCCCTCCCCCTCCTCCCCTCTCCCTGTCCCTCTCCCTCTCCCCCTCTCTATCTCATTCTCTCTCTCCTTCTCCCTCTCTCCCTATCTATCTCATTCCCTCCCTCTCTCCCTCGCTCCTCCCTCTCACTCTCACTCTCTCCCCTCTCCCTCTCCCTCTCTCCCTCTGTCTCCCTCCCCCTCCCTCCCCCTCTACCTCTCTCTAGACTCCCCTCCCTCCTCTCCCCCCCCCCTCTCTCTCCCCTCTCTCTCTCTCTCCCCCTCTCCCCCTTCCCTCTCCCTTTCCCACTACCTCTCCCCCTCTCCTCCCCCCTCCCCCTCTCCCTCTCTCCTCTGCCCCCCCCTTTCTCTCTCTCTCTCTCTCTCCCTCCCTCCCTCTCCCCCCCTCTCCCTCCCTCCCTCTCCCCTCTCCCTCTCCCCTCCCTCCCTCCCTCTCCTCTCTCCCCTCCCTCTCCCTCTCCCTCCTCTCCTCTCCCTCCCTCTCCCTCTCCCCTCCCTCTCCCTCTCCTCTCCCTCTCCCTCTCTCCCCCTCCCCCTCCCTCTCTCCCTCCCTCTCCCTCCCTCTCTCTCTCCTCTCCCTCTCCCTCTCCCTCTCCCTCTCTCTCTCCCTCTCCCTCTCCCTCTCCCTCTCCCTCTCCTCTCCTCCCTCCTCCTCCTCCCTCCCCCTCTTTCGCGCCGCCCCACCCTCGAGAAGGGACCATTTAATCGACACTGCCCAAACAGTTCTTGCCATTCAGCGCTTCCCACCTTTGGAGTTAATTTGACTCGATGTAGTTTAGAGACACAGCGTGGAAACTGGCCCTTCGGCCCACCGAGTCCGGGCCGACCAAGCACACTGGCACTATCCCGCACACCACACACACACACACACACACACACACACACACACACACACACACACACACACACACACACACACACACACACACACACACACACACACACACACACACACACACACACACACACACACACACACACACACACACTAGGGGACAATTTACACACACTTGTGCCGAAGCCAATTAACCTACTAAACCCGCACGTCTTTGGAGTGTGGGAGGAAACCGGAGCACCCGGAGAAAACCCACGCGGGTCACGGGGAGAACGTGCAAACTCCGTACAGACAGCACCCGTAGTCGGGATGGAACCCGGGTCCCTGGCGCCGTGAGGCAGCAGCTCTACCCGCTGTACAAGTTGGGTCTTGGACTGTGTTAATGGTGTCCATCTCCGGATGATCGGAGATCCACTCTACCTTCTCCCAGTGAAGGGCGAGGACTTTGCTTTGGGCTCGTTGCTTCATTGCTTTTCCCGGACGGAGTCTGCCGGGTTTTTTTTTTCTTCCAGTTTGTTTTCTTGTTGACTTTCGGATTCAGAGCCTGACAAAGACTCTTTCAGTCTGCGGTCCACGGAGTGACATTCCTGGGAACCCACTTCCTGATAATATATTGAACCATGTGGAACATATTTTTATTCTTACGTGCACAATTACCATATTTCTCCTACTATTTGGACTCCTCTAGTGTTGCTTAAACTCAACCCAGTTTTCCGACTGTTTCTCAACTCGGGCTAAAGCCATTGGATTCTGTGACCTATCTCAGGAGGAACTGCAGATAGAAGCTGGTTTACACCGAAGATAGACACAGAACAAGGGGCCACACACACAGATTTTAAGGAACTCCAAAAGGGGGAAATCAGTTTTTAGGACTTTTTAGGATGAGGAAAAATTTTTTCACACAGAGAGTGGTGAATCTGCGAATTCTCTGCCACAGAAGGTAGTTGAGGCCACCAGTTCATTGGCTATATTTAGGAGGGAGTTAGATGTGGCCCTTGTGGCTAAAGGGATCAGGGGGTATGGAGAGAAGGCAGGGATGGGATACTGAGTTGGATGATCAGCCATGATCATATTGAATGGCGAATGGTGCAGGCTCGAAGGGCCGAATGGCCTCTACTCCTGCACCTATTTTCTATGTTTCTATGTTTCTAAAATGCTGGAGTAACTCAGCGGGACAGGCAGGAGTGGAGGAATGGGTGACGTTTCGGGTCGAGACCCTTCTTCAGACCTGTTTGTGTAGTGTACACTGGGTGGAGACAAGTTTAGTTTAGTTTAGAGATACAGCGTGGAAACAGGCCCTTCGGCCCACCGAGTCCGTGACGACCAGCGATCTCCGCACACTAACACTATCCTACACACACTAGTGGACAATTTACATTTTATACCAGTGCAATTAACCTACTAAACCTGCACGTCTTTGGAGTGTGGGAGGAAACCGGGTCACAGGGAGAACGTGCAAACTCCTTATAGACAGCACCCGTAGTCGGGATCGAACCCGGGTCCCTGGCTCTGTGAGGCAGCAGCTCTACCCGCTGCGCCACCGTGCCGCCTAGATAATGTATCGATTATAATACATGATGTATAAACCAAATGACGTAGAGAAACTGACAGAACATGTGAGTAGAAGACATGCTTCCATTAGATGGTGGCATTAGATGAGGCATCTGAATCTTAAGTCCTACTGTAAAAATCCTGCACCTGTTGTCTATTGTCTATGCTCACAGTGAATGGCGGTGCTGGCTCGAAGGGCCGAATGGCCTACTCCTGCACCTGTTGTCTATTGGCTATTGTCTATGCTCACAGTGAATGGCGAATGGTGCTGGCTCGAAGGGCCGAATGGCCTACTCCTGCACCTATTGTCTATTGTCTATAAATTGCCCCCCTAGTGTGTAGGAGGGAGTGGATGAGAAAGTGGGATAGCACAGAAATCGGCAAGTTGGGCCGAATGTCCTGTTTCCACAGTTAACTCTGATTCCTCCGCCACAGATGCGGTCCGACATGCTGGTTTCTGGTTTTCTTTTAGATTTCCACCATCGAACTTGCCATCGGGCAAGCTGACACCCTGGCCAGTCCACCAATGCGAATGGCCTACTCCTGCACCTATTGTCTATTGTCTATGATCACATTGAATGGCGGTGCTGGCTCGAAGGGCTGAATGGCCTACTAATGCACCTATTGTCTATTGTCTATTGACATAGATACATAGATAGATACATAGAAAATGGGTGCAGGAGTAGGCCATTCAGCCCTTCGAGACTGCACTGCCATTCAATATGATCATGGGTGATCATCCAACTCCCATAGAAACATAGAAAATACGTGCAGGAGAAGAGGCCATTCGGCTGATCATCGAGCCTGCACCGTTCGCCATTCAATATGCCACAAGGGCCACATCTGACTCCCTCTTAAATATAGCCAATGAACTGTGTGGCCTCAACTACCTTCTGCGGCAGAGAGTTCCAGAGATTGACCACTCACTTGACCTCTACGTATGATGCCCAGTGCCTCTGGTCACTGCCGGGTTCAGCAAACGGGAGGTTGTGTAAGTCGAGGCATACTGGCAGGTTATATTCTGCCCTGCGTTTCTGACTCAGGTGGCTTTGTGCTTCCTGTGGTACATAGTTGTGGAGGAATGTTTCCCGCTGGCTGGGGTGTCTCTGGTCTCGAGGGTGGAGCCGAAAAACTGGAGCCCGGCCCGCCGTTCTGTTAATATAACACCATAACATCACTGGGACAATGTCCTTGCAGAACACAAGGCCAAGTCAAACAAAGTTCGCAATGAAAACCTGGCAAAAAAGCCACGTTTTTTTTGACGGAAACTCGAAATTCAAGTTTTCGACTTAGGGCTGGTAACGGCCAGCGACCCAGTGTTCAATCCTGACCCCAGGTGCGTTGTTTTTGTGTGGAGTTTGCACGTTCTCTCCCCCCCCCCGGGACCGCGTGGGTTTACTCCGGGTGCTCCGGTTTCCTCCCGCGTCCCAAAGTCATGCGGGATTTGGAGGTTAATTTAAGAATAAGGGGTAAGCCATTTAGAACGGAGACGAGGAAACACTTTTTCTCACAGAGAGTGGCGAGTCTGTGGAATTCTCTGCATCACAGAGGGCGGTGGAGGCCGGTTCTCTGGATGTTTTCAAGAGAGAGCTAGATAGGGCTCTTAAAGATAGGGGAGTCAGGGGATATGGGGAGAAGGCGTTTTGGAACGGGGTACTGATTGGGGATGATCAGCCCTGATCACATTGAATGGCGGTGCTGGCTCGAAGGGTCGTATTGGGGGTGGGAGATTGCAACCTTCACGTGGCCCGCCATGTTTCGATTAATGCAATCAACTTGACGTGCACAAATGGAAGATCAAATAGAACAAATTGTCCAACAACTTTAGGCTGCACACGCCACACGAAAGAATAAGAAGAGGCAGAAATCTATGGTATAGTAGCAGATTAAATGGGCCGAATGCACTGTGATCGTTACATCTGGTGACAATGTGGAGCCGTGGGGCCCACATTTGGCCACCACACCAAAGTGGGGACGGATGGAGGAGAGACGAGATGTAACTTAAAACAATATGAATCTTGGTCTCGGCAGACTGTGATTTATAGGGTGACTATTCCTGGGAAAAACGTGAACTCTCCCACATCCTTCCCTGGGAAAATAAACAGCTGGCGGCTGATAACGTGGGAGCGACACAGATGATCGGGACGCCACTCATACAACAAGCTCACCAAGCATGCTGTATCTATACACACATGGTGGCCTGCCTGAGTCTGGGTCACACTCTCCTCTCCTCCCCTCTCCTCCCTCCCCCTCTCTCTCCTCTCCCCCTCTATCTCCTTTCCTCTCCCCCCTCCTCTCCCCCTCTCTCCCTCTCCCTCTCCCTCTCCCTTACCTCTCCCCCCTCTCCCGTCTCCTCCTCTCCCCCTCTCCCCCTCCTCCCCCCCCTCTCCCCTCTCCCTCCCTCCTCTCTCTCCTCCCTCTCCTCCCCCTCTCCCCTCTCCCCCTCTCCCCCTCTCTCCCTCTCTCCCCCTCTCTTTCTCTCCCTCTCTCCCCCTCTCTCTCTCCCTCTCTCTCTCCCCCCCTCTCCCTCTCCCTCCCCCTCTCCCCCTCTCCCCACTCTCCCTCTCTCCCTCTCTCCTCTCCCTCTCTCCCTCCCTCACTCCCTCTCTCCCCCTCTCTCTCCTCTCCTCTCTCTCTCCCTCCTCGTGAGGTCTCTAGGCCATTCTCCCATCTCTCTCCACCATTCAATCTCCCTCTCCCTCTCTTCCCTCTCCACCCCATCTCTCTCCCTCTCCACCCCATCTCTCCCTCTCTCCCCTCTCCCCTCTCTCTCTCCCCCTCTCCCCTCTCTCCCCCTCTCCCCCTCCCCCTCTCTCCCTCTCTCCTCTCTCCGGGTCTCTCTCTCTCTCTCTCTCTCTCTCTCTCTCTCTCTCCTCCCCCCCCCCTCTCCCCCTCTCCCCCCTCTCCCTCTCCCTCTCTCTCTCTCTCTCTCTCTCTCCCTCTCTCTCTCTCTCTCCCTCCCTCTCTCTCTCTCCCCCTCTCCTCCCCCTCTCTCCCTCTCTCTCTCCCCCCTCTCTCTCCCCTCTCTCTCTCCCCCTCTCTCCCTCTCCCCTCTCTCCCCCCTCTTCTCTCCCTCTCTTTAGTATTGAGGTCATGAGGTCATAAGTGATAGGAGCAGAATTAGACCATTCGGCCCATCAAGTCTACTCCGCCATTCAACCATGGCTGATCTACCTCTCCCTCCTAACCCCATTCTCCTGCCTTCTCCCCATAACCCCTGACACCCGTACTAATCAAGAATCTATCTATCTCTGCCTTAAAAATATCCATTGACTTGGCCTCCACAATTGTCTGTGGCAAATAATTCCACAGATTCACCACCCTCTGACTAAAGAAATTCCTCCTCATCTCCTTCCTAAAACAAACGTTCTTTAATTCTGAGGACGGGCAGCATCTCGGGAGAAACCGACTGTGGTGCTGTCTGTACGGAGTTTGTACGTTCTCATCGTGACCTGCGTGGGTTTTCTCCGGGTGCTCCGGTTTCCTCCCACACTCCAACGACGTGCGTGTTTGTAGGTTAATTGGCTTCGGTGCAAATGTAAAATTGTCCCTAGTGTGTGCGTGTAGGATAGTGTTCGTGTTAGCGTGTGGGGATCGCTGGTTGGCACGGACCCGAAGGGCCGAAGGGCCTGTTTCCGCGCTGTATCTCTAAACTAAACTGTAATCGGCCCACGGGCAAGTTCAACTTACAAGTTTGGAATTGTTTTTTTAATTCTACAGAGACGTCACCAGTGCCGTCAACAGCTTAAATTAGTTGATGCGTAGTTTATGAGAGCATCTTACACCCCGTATAATCCCGAGAGAGAGACCCGCAGCCTTTAATAATACTCTTTAAGAAGATTTATATTTCTGGCTGGTGAGACTGTGAAATTGCAATGGGCCGTTTGCAAGCAGCTTTAAATCACTTTAATTGTAAATAATGAGACAAAGTGCAGCCCCTCGATCCACCTCCCACCCCTCCCTCCCTCTCCCCTGCAGTTGTGTGAGACTGTGCTGTTACTCGTTGCGAAGTTAGCCTTAAACTCAGCGGGTGAAAATGCTGGAGAAACTCAGCGGGTGAGGCAGCATCTATGGAACGAAGGAAATAGGCAACGTTTCGGGCTGAAACCCTTCTTTCAAAACGCCACCTATTCCTTCGCTCCATAGATGCTGCCTCACCCGCTGAGTTTCTCCAGCATTTTGTGTCTACCGTCGATTTTTCCAGCATCTGCAGTTCCTTCTTAAACTCAGTTGTCAAACAGTTGGGCCCCATATTAGTTTACTTTAGTTTATTTCAGAGACACAGCGCGGAAATAAGCCCCCGCGCCGACTAGCGATCCCCGCGCACTAACACGAACAATTTACATTTACACCGAAGCCAATTTGCCTACAGACCCGCACGCCTTTGGAGTGTGGGAGGAAACCGGAGCACCCGGAGAAAACCCACGCAGGTCACGGGGAGAACGTGCCGACTCCCGTGGTCAGGATCGAACCCGGGTCTCTGGCGCTGTGAGGCAGCAGCTCTACCCGCTGCGCCACCGTGCCGCCCTGAGTCTCGGCTGATGTAAGGAGGACACTCTGCCCAACGTGCCCCTGCTAGCTCGTTGAAAGAGCCGGCTCAAATCACCCCAAACAAATGGGGCGGAGGGTGACAATGGGTCAGCCATTATTGAATGGCAGAATAGGCTCGATGGGCTGAATGGCCTAATTTTGCACCGTGTGGCTTATGAAGACAAACTTAAAGTGCTGGAGGAACAACGAGCCTGGAATGGAATTCCGAAAGGAATGGATTGATGACGTGTCCTTGTTAAAATTTAGTGTAGTTTAGAGATACTGCACGGAAACAGGCCCTTCAGCCCACCGAGTCCATGCTGACCATCGATCACCCTAGTTCTATGTTATTCCACTATCCATCCACAAGCAAATTGCAACTTACAAACAGCAGCAACTCTACCGCTGTGCCATCCCCAGTTACTCCAGCACTTTGTGTCTATCTTTGGTGTAAACCAGCATCTGCAGTTCCTTCCAACCGAGGCAGAGATGAACGGGGACGGGCGCTTTAAATGAAACACCTCCCGACTTTTTACGAAAACCGGCTCGGAGGAAGAAAAGCGCATTCTATTAATCTGGGAAACAGCGGGCGGTCACAGCCATAACAAGGGCACTTCACAGCCTGCGGTACTTTGAGGCAGCTCCCAGCTTGGCATCATTAGGAGCAGATCCCAAGGGGAAAATAGTCCGAATACCTTCTGCCAATTAAGGTTCGGTTGTAGCTGAGTTGGTCTCGGTCAAAACCTGTTGTTTTCAGTATGTTCTCCTGATGTCAACGTGTTTCGTTTAGTTTAATGTGGACACAGAAACGCTGGAGTAACTCAGCGGGCCAGGCAGTCAGCATCTGACAATAGACAATAGGTGCAGGAGTAGGCCATTCGGCCCTTCAAGCCAGTACCGCCATTCAATGTGATCATGGCTGATCATCCCCAATCAGTACCCCGTTCCTGCCTTCTCCTCATATAGAAACATAGAAACATAGAAACATAGAAATTAGGTGCAGGAGTAGAGGCCATTCGGCCCTTCGAGCCTGCACCGCCATTCAATATGATCATGGCTGATCATCCAACTCAGTATCCCGTACCTGCCTTCTCTCCATACCCTCTGATCCCTTAGCCACAAGGGCCACATCTAACTCCCTCTTAAATATAGCCAATGAACTGGCCTCAACTACCCTCTGTGGCAGAGAGTTCCAGAGATTCACCACTCTCTGTGTGAAAAAAGTTCTTCTCATCTCGGTTTTAAAGGATTTCCCCTTTATCCTTAAGCTGTGACCCCTTGTCCTGGACTTCCCTAACATCGGGAACAATCTTCCTGCATCTAGCATCCTGCATATCCCCTGACTCCGCTATTTTTAAGAGCCCTATCTAGCTCTCTCTTGCAAGCATCCAGAGAACCCGCCTCCACCGCCCTCTGTGAGGCAGAGAATTCCACAGACTCACCACTCTCTGTGAGAAAAAGTGTTTCGTCGTGAGTTCTTCAGTTTAGTTTAGTTTAGAGATACAGCGCGGAAACAGGCCCTTCGGCCCACCGAGTCCGCGCCGACCAGCGATGCCCGCACACTAACACTACCCCACACACACACACACACTGGGGACAATTTACACCAAAGCCAATTAACCTACAAACCTGCACGTCTTTGGAGTGTGGGAGGAAACCGGAGCACCCGGAGAAAACCCACGCTCACGGGGAGAACGTGCAAACTCCGTACAGACAGCACCTGTGGTCAGGATCGAACCCGGGTCCCTGGCGCTGTGAGGCAGCAGCTCTACCCGCTGCACCACCGCCCCACCCCACAACCATGACCTCAGCCGGCCAAGACTGTTGCCCACCGACCCCGTGACTTTGCAAACAAACGCTAAACATTAAAAGAAAAATGTTCAGAGGTTTTTCGAATTCCTGCCCTCGCCTCGTGATGTTGTGCATTCGTTTGAATATTAGCACTGACTTAGACCTGGTCCTTTGTCTCCCCATAGCTGCTGTGAATGCATAATAACTCACAGTATGTAAGCGGAGCTCTGTTGAAATGTATCATGACACCCAACGTGTGGGAAGTTATTGCTGAATAATTTGGTGTCATTTATTCAAGCATGTCATGTTGTTGGCCGATCCAGATATCTGCCCTCTGAGGCAGAGGTATGTGCCCTTGCTTTCCCTCTCTCTCCATCCCTCCCCGTTTCCCAGTTCTCCAACCGGCCCGACTGCCCCCCTGGGGACATTTTATCTCTGTTTGCCTCATTGTCACCTTCTCCCAGCTGGCAACGATCCACTCTACATTTATCTTGAGCCTCATCTCCTTTGATGTCTCCTTTTTACAACTTGCCCTTCCTTATCTCCTTCCCCCCTGAATCTCAGTCTGAAGAAGGGTCCCGACCCGAAACGTCACCCATTCCTTCTCTCCAACGATGCTGCCTGGCCCGCTGAGTTACTCCAGCTTTTAGTGTCTATCTTCTCTATGTTCTAGACTTTGGTCAACAAAGAGTTAAGAACGAACGTTGACCGTGACCTGAAGCAACAAGGCGATGGAGTCGAAACAGTCAGGCCTTGCCTAGAGTAGGGGAATCGAGGACCAGAGGACACAGGTTCAAGGTGAAGGGGATAAGATTTAATAGGATTCCAAGGGGTAACTTTTTCACACAAAGGGAGGTGGGTGTATGGAACGAGCTGCCAGAGGAGGTAGTTGAGGCTGGGACTATGTATTCTCTGGATGCTTTCAAGAGAGAGCTAGATAGGGCTCTTAAAAATACCGGAGTCGGGGGATGTGGGGAGAAGGCAGGAACAGGGTACTGATTGGAGATGATCAGCCATGATCACATTGAATGGCGGTGCTGGCTCGAAGGGCCGAATGGCACCTGCATCTCCTGCACCTATTGTCTACTATCCCAACGTTTAAGAAACAGTTGGACAGGTACATGGATAGGACAGGATTGGAGGGATGTGGGCCAGAGGCGGGCAGGTGGGACTAGTGTAGCCGGGACATGTTGGCCGGTGTGGGCAAGTTGGGCCGTGGGGCCTGTTTCCACACTGTATCACTCTAGGACTCTGTGACTGTGGCAAACGGGTTTCAGGTCGTTCCGCAGGATTCCCAGGCATCCGGATAGAATTCCAGCGGCATTCCTGAGAAAGCTCGAGAGCATTGGGGAATGAAGTGCGGCTTCCTGAAGCTGCCAGGATTGGGGTGTGTGGGGGGAGGGAAACAAGAACCACAGCAGCAGAACCATCCCGACAACGGGCCGTCGAATGTCGAAGATGAAGGTGGGGGTGGGGTGGGTAACGGGGACAGGTTTAGGTCGGGATAAGACCTGTCCCACTTGGCAATAGATAATCGGTGCTGGAGTAGGCCATTCGGCCCTTTGAGCCAGCATCCCCATTCAATGTGATCATGGCTGATCATCCCCAATCAGTACCCCTTCTCCCCATATCCCCTGACTCCCACACTCCAAAGACGTGCAGGTTTGTAGGTTAATTGGCTTGGTGTAAATGTAAATTGTCCCTAGTGTGTGTGTAGGATAGCATAGGGCTCGAAGGGCCGAATGGCCTACTCCTGCGCCTAATTTCTATGTTAGTGTGCGGGGATCGCTGGTCGGCGCGGACTCAGTGGGCTGAATGGCCTGTTTCCGTGCTGTATCTCTAAACTAAGCTAAACTAAACTAAACTAAACTAAACTAAACTAAACTAAACTAAACTAAACTAAACTAAACTAAACTAAACTAAACTAAACTAAACTATGCTAGTCTGAAGAAGAGTCTCGACCCGAAACGTCGCCCATTCCTTCTCTCCAGAGATGCTTCCTGTCCTGCTGAGTTACTCCAGCATTTTGTGTCTATCTTTAAACTAATTCCTAGTCCAAACTATCACTGTGAATTAGATTAAGAAGGAACTGCAGATGCTGGAAAAATCGAAGGCAGACAGAAATGCTGGAGAAACTCAGCGGGTGAGGCAGCATCTATGGAGCGAAGGAATAGTCTGAAGAATTGTCGAGACCCAAAACGTCACACTGCCTCCTCCACCCGCTGAGTTTCTCCAGCTTTTTTTTTGCCTGCCTTCGATTTTTCCAGCATCTGCAGTTCCTTCGTAAACTAATTCACGGTGATGGTTTGGACTAGGAATCCTTCACCATGCCAGCTATTCTGAAGCAGAGCAGAGGTGGTTCTTTTCCTTCCTGCCATGTCTGTAAGTGGCGTTGCCACAGTTACCGTGTGTGTCTGCTCTTATTTTTATAGTCTTAGGCTCCAGGCGATTCCTGTTCGAGACAATTTAATGAGGTGGCAAATAAAGTCACACACTCTCCATGTCATCGAACCAGGCTCCCCAGCTCCGGTTTAAGTTCATTCTCATCACAAGTACCGATAGAACAGTCTGAGGAGGGTCTCCGAGAGAATGGAGCAGCTGGGCTTGTACACTCTGGAGTTTCGAAGGATGAGAGGGTATCTCATTGAAACGTATAAGATTATTAAGGGTTTGGACACGCTAGAGGCATGAAACATGTTCCCGATGTTGGGGGAGTCCAGAACCAGGGGCCACACACACACACACAGTTTAAGAATAAGGGGTAAGCCATTTAGAACAGAGACGAGGAAACACTTTTTCTCGCAGAGAGTGGTGAGTCTGTGGAATTCTCTGCCTCGCAGTTCACAGCGGTGGAGGCAGGTTCTCTGGATGCTTTCAAGAGGGAGAGCTAGATGGGGCTCTTAAAGATAGTGGAGTCAGGGGATATGGGGGAGAAGGCAGGAACGGGGTACTGATTGGGGATGATCAGCCATGATCACATTGAATGGCGGTACTGGCTCGAAGGGCCAAATGGCCTACTCCTGCACCTATTGTCTATTGTCTATTAGTTTAGTTTAGTTTCAGTTTAGTTTATTGTCACGTGTATCGAGGTACGTTGAGAAGCTTTTGTTGCAAGCTAACCAGTCAGCGGAAAGATAATACATGATTCTAGGATACAGATGAATATTTGGGGGTTGTGGGGGGTGGGGGTTGGGGGTTGGGGGGGGGGGGGGTTAGAGCAGATGGCAGCCCAGGCTGCGGACAGATGCTGTATCTTGTTCGCTGTGGATATCTGATAGTGAACAGATCCCATGTAGTGAAACCCCCCCACTCTCAGTAGCCGCTAAGCCTGTTCATCAGCGGCTCCACTGCGCCTAACACAAACCAGATGCCTGTCGTCTACCACATGGGTGTGGGGGAAGGGTCTGGGGTCTTGCTGTTCACAGCCCCATCCCTGAGTGGGGGGGGAGGTGACCATGGATGGGGGAGAGCGGGGGGGGTGGGGGGTAACTGGGGACTGTGACCCACAGCTTTCAGTTGTCAGAGAGAGAGAGCGGAGGAGGAGAGAGAGAGGTGGAGATGGAGAGAGAGAAGGGGAAGGGGAGAGGGGAGAGGGAGGGGAAGAGGGGAGAGGAGGAGGGAGAGGGAGAGGGAGAGGGGGGATAGAGGGGAGAGGGAGAGGGAGAGGGAGAGAGAGGGCGAGGGGAGAGGAGGGGAGGGAGAGGGAGGGGGAGAGAGGGAGAGAGGGGGATAGAGGGAGAGGGGGATAGAGGGAGAGGGAGAGGGAGCGAGAGGGGCAGCACGGTGGCACAGCGATAGAGTTGCTGCCTCACAGCGCCAGAGACCCATGTTCGATCCCAACTACAGGAGCTGTCTGTACGGGATTTGTACATTCTCCCTGTGACCTGCGTGGGTTTTCTCCGGGCGCTCCGGTTTCCCCCCACATCCTAAAGACGTGCGGGTTTTGTAGGCTGATTGGCTTCGGTAAAAACAGTAACGTTGTCCCTAGTGTGTGTGTATGGGATAGTATTAGTGTGCGAGGATCGCTGGTCGGCACGGGCTCGCTGTATCTCTGAACTAGAAAATCTGAAATAGCGATGAAATGGGAATGGAATCTGATGAGATGTGCATGGATTATCCCAGTGTGTAAAACCACAGACACTCCCAAACAGAATACAAGAGAAAGCCTGTCCATGGGATAAACTCTGCCTTATATCCAGCATCCGATAACTTTAAGGCTCTTGTTCGGCCCTTCCGTCACAATCTGTCATGCCTCTGTCGACACACAAAGGACACTTCTAATGTCTTTCCCCTCTCCTTAGATGCCCCCAAAGCAGACTTTAATCTCACCATGTTAATAGGGGCATTCTTCTTTGGATCTCCCCGCATGCACCACCCTATCTCCCCGTGGTTTTTCCATTCCTCAAACATTCTCTGCCCCCCGAATAAAAAAAAAGCTCTTGTTCGGTTCAGTTTAGTTTAGAGATACAGCGCGGAAACAGGCCCTTCGGCCCACCGAGTCCGTGCCGACCAGCGATCCCCGCACACTAACACTATCCTACACACACACACTAGGGACAATTAACACTTCCATACCAAGCCAATTAACCTACAAACCTGCACGTCTTTGGAGTGTGGGAGGAAACTGGGCCACGGGGAGAACGTGCAAACTCCGTATAGGCAGCACCCATAGTCGGGATTGAACCCGGGTCCCTGGCGCTGTGAGGCAGCGACTCTACCGCTGCGCCACTTGAGTTTATTGTCACGTGTACCGAGGTACAGTGAAAAGCCTTTGTTGCAAGCTAACCAGTCAGAGGAAAGACAATACATGATTACAATCGAGCCGTCCACAGTTTACAGATACAGGATTAGGGAGAGGTGTTTAAGGAAGTAGGTGACGTTTCGGGTTGAGGGCTGGAAGGAGAAGGGAAGAGGCAAAGACAGTGGGCTGTGGGGGAGCTGGGAATGGGAGGGAAAGAGGGAGAAAGCAGGGACTACCTGAAATTGGAGAAGTCAATATTCCTGCCGCTGGGATTCAAGCTTGATAACATCTTTCCTATAAGACAGTGCCCACAGAACTCTTGCTATTTAGTTGTTCCCAGGGTGTGGATGGCAGTGGTGAGGTGATGGAGGAGGAGAAGGGAGTGCCCTCGGAGCCAAAGGCTAGGGAGAGGTTCGGCAGGTCAAGGGGTGATGGATTACCACTGTCATAACCCAACGCTGAAACTTCAGGCCGAGCAAATCCAGATGTGGGCAGGGACGGCAGATTAATGCGGGCGGGAATTGCAGAAGAGTGAGATAGAGCCTGGATGAACTACGATACTGTTTAGAAGGATGATGGGGCACCTCATTGAAACTTACCGAACAGTGAAACATAGAAACATAGAAACATAGAAATTAGGTGCAGGAGTAGAGGCCATTTGGCCCTTCAAGCCTGCACCGCCATTCAATATGATCATGGCTGATCATCCAACTCAGTATCCCGTACCTGCCTTCCCTCCATACCCCCTGATCCCCTTAGCCACAAGGGCCACATCTAACTCCCTCTTAAATATAGCCAATGAACTGTGGCCTCAACTACCCTCTGTGGCAGAGAGTTCCAGAGATTCACCACTCTCTGTGTGAAAATAGTTCTTCTCATCTCGGTTTTAAAGGATTTCCCTTTATCCTTAAGCTGTGACCCCTTGTCCTGGACTTCCCTAACATCGGGAACAATCTTCCTGCATCTAGCCTGTCCAACCCCTTAAGAATTTTGTAAGTTTCTATAAGATCCCCTCTCAATCTCCTAAATTCTAGAGAGTATAAAACCAAGTCTATCCAGTCTTTCTTCATAAGACAGTCCTGACATCCCAGGAATCAGTCTGGTGAACCGTCTCTGCACTCCCTCTATGGCAATAATGTCCTTCTTAAGATGTGGGAGACCAAAACTGTACGCAATACTCCAGGTGTGGTCTCACCAAGACCCTGTACAACTGCAGTAGAACCTCTCTGCTCCTATACTCAAATCCTTTTGCAATGAAAGGCCTGGACTGAATGGATGTGGAGAGGATGTTTCCACTAGTGGGAGAGTCTTTCATATGAAGAAAGACTGGATAGACTCGGCTTGTACTCGCTGGAATTTAGAAGATTGAGGGGGGATCTTATAGAAATTTACAAAATTCTTAAGGGGTTGGACAGGCTAGATGCAGGAAGATTGTTCCCAATGTTGGGGAAGTCCAGAACAAGGGGTCACACAGTTTAAGGATAAGGGGGAAATCTTTTAGGACTGAGATGAGAAAAACATTTTTCACACATAGAGTGGTGAATCTGTGGAATTCTCTGCCACAGAATGTAGTTGAGGCCACAGTTCATTGGCTATATTTAAGAGGGAGTTAGATGTGGCCCTTGTGGCTAAAGGGATCAGGGGGTATGGAGAGAAGGCAGGTATGGGATACTGAGTTGGATGAACAGCGTTGAATGGCGGCGCAGGCTTGAAGGGCCGAATGGCCTACTCCTGCACCTATTTTCTATGTTTCTATGGGAGTCTAGGACCAGAGGGCACGGCCTTAGAATTAAAGGACGTACCATTAGGAAGGAGACGAGGAGGAATTTCTTTTGTCAGAGGGTGGTGAATCTGTGGAATTCATTGACACAGAAGGCTGTGGAGGCCAAGAAAATGGCAGAGATAGATAGATTCTTGATTAGTACTGGTGTCAAGGGGTTATGGGGAGAAGGCAGGAGAATGGGGTTTGGAGGGAGAGATAGATCAGCCATGATTGAATGGCGGAGTAGACTTGATGGGCCGAATGGCCTAATTCCGATCACTTATGAAGAGAGGGCTACAAGTTTAAGAATCGAGAGCAGGAGGAAGGTTTTAGTGCTGGAGTACCTCAACTGGGCAAGGTAACGCCTCTGGAGAATTGAAACATAGATATAGAAACATAGAAAATAGGTGCAGGAGTAGAGGCCATTCGGCCCTTCGAGCCTGCACCGCCATTCAATATGATCATGGCTGATCATCCAACTCAGTATCCCGTACCTGCCTTCTCTCCATACCCCCTGATCCCCTTAGCCACAAGGGCCACATCTAACTCCCTCTTAAATATAGCCAATGAACTGGCCTCAACTACCCTCTGTGGCAGAGAGTTCCAGATATTCACCACTCTCTGTGTGAAATAAGTCCTTCTCATCTCGGTTTTAAAGGATTTCCCCTTTATCCTTAAGCTGTGACCCCTTGTCCTGGACTTGAGTGATCGGGAACAATCTTCCTGCATCTAGCCTGTCCAACCCCTTAAGAATTTTGTAAGTTTCTATAAGATCCCCTCTCAATCTTCTAAATTCTAGAGAGTATAAACCAAGTCTATCCAGTCTTTCTTCATAAGACAGTCCTGACATCCCAGGAATCAGTCTGGTGAACCATCTCTGCACTCCCTCTATGGCAATAATGTCCTTCCTCAGATT
>NC_073413.1:10493957-10506457 GCF_028641065.1 Leucoraja erinaceus
ATTTTTTATAAAGTGTTTTTAAATATCATGGCCATATTATCAAAAATATATTTTTTTTTTTAAAAGGAAGGTTGTGCAGTTCAACAAATGTTTTTGGTTGTGTTCAGTCAAGTCGAGTTGATAGTCATATGTAGACGCAAGGAACTGCAGATGCTGGAATCCTGAGCAAAACACAAAGTGCTGGAGGAACTCAGCGGGTCAGGCAGCATCAATGCAAGGGATTGAACAGGCGACGTCTCAAGGTCGGTTTCAAGACAACGAGTTTAGAAGGATGAGAGGACATCTCATTGAAACATATAAGATCGTTAAGGGTTTGGACACACTAGAGGCAGGAAACATGTACCCGATGTTGGGGGAGTCCAGAACCAGGGGCCACACACACACAGTTTAAGAATAAGGGGTAAGCCATTTAGAACGGAGACGAGGAAACACTTTTTCTCACAGTCTCACAGTCTTTCTCACTATCCCTAACCAATATGTGGTAGGGTCTCGACCCCGAAAGGTCACAATTTCCTTCTCTCCAGTGATGCTGCCTGTCCCGCTGAGTGTCTCCAGCTTTTTGTGTGTGGAATTCTCTGCCTCAGAGGGCGGTGGAGGCAGGTTCTCTGGATGCTTTCAAGAGAGAGCTAGATAGGGCTCTTACAGATAGCGGAGTCAAGGGATATGGGGAGAAGGCAGGAACAGGGTACTGATTGGGGATGATCACATTGAATGGCGGTGCGGGCTCGAAGGGCCGAATGGCCTACTCCTGCACCTATTGTCTATTGTAGGTACAGTGATATGTGAATTACCATACAGCTATACTAAAAAAAATCACAAGACAAACTGCTACATAGAAGTCAACGTAAACATCCACCACACGGGGATTCCCCACATTCCTCACTGTAATGGAAGGCAAATAATCCAGTCTTATTGTTGTGTAACATCCTGTTAGATTTTTGCATATCTTTCATTCATTGTTCTTTATGTCTCCACATCATCGTCTATATCTCTCGTTTCCCTTATCCCTAACCAGTCTGAGGTGTGGTCTCGTCCCAAAACGTCACCTATTCCTTCGCTCCATAGATATTGCCTCACCCGCTGAGTTTCTCCAGCATTTTGATCTACCAGCTTCTCTGTGTCTGTCTTCGATCTGAAATTCCCCTATGTTCATTTTCCTCCACAGAAGCTGCCTGACCAGCTGAGTCCCTCAGGCACTTTGAATGTCATGTGAATAAATGATAAGGTTATATATATCGTAGTATATAAGATTATATTGCAGTAAATTTTCCCAACAGCATTGTTTTTAATTTAATATTGTAATTTGGGGAGAGAATAATTCTCATTTGGAAAGACACACAGAGTGCTGGAGTAACTCAGGAATTTCTTTAGTCAGAGGGTGGTGAATCTGTGGAACTCATTGCCACACAGACGGCTGTGGAGGCCAAGTCAGTGGATATTTTTAAGGCAGAGATAGATAGATTCTTGATTAGTGCGGGTGTCAGGGGTTATGGGGAGAAGGCAGGAGAATGGGGTTGGGAGGGAGAGATAGATCAGCCACGATTGAATGGTGGAGTAGACTTGATGGGCTGAATGGCCTAACTCTGCTCCTATCACTTATGAACTAAACTAAAATTTTAAAAACCTGCTGTAACACTGGAAAGTACGTGTGGGGCGGGTTTGAATCATTCAGCTTATCTTGGTCACCTTTGCAAGGACAGAATGCATGCCCTTGCCAGTGTGCTAGTGTAGATAGACACAAAATGCTGGAGTAACTCAGCGGGACAGGCAGCATCTTCGGAGAGAAGGAACGGGTGATGTTTCTTGTCCCGACCCTTCTTCAGACTGAAACGTCACCCATTCCTTCTCTCCAGAGATGCCGCCTGTCCCGCTGAGTTTCTCCAGCATTTTGTGCCTGTCTATAGTACAGTACAGCACAGGAACAGGCCCTTCAGCCCACAATGCCCGTGCCGAACATGCGTGTGATCCATATCTCTCCATTCCCTGCACATCCATGTGCCTGTTTAGTTTAGAGACACAGTGCGGAAACAGGCCATTCGGCCCACCGAGTCCGTGCCAACCAGCGATCCAAGCACCCATGGGCATGTCAACCAGAAGCTACCAGCCTGGAAATGATTTCATACCACACGGCACTTCATTAGCACTTTCTAACTCATTTTTCTTCAAGGCAGCAAGGGATTAGAATACCCTCCCGGACTGTCAAATGCTGAGAGAATGGAGCAGCTGGGCTTGTACACTCTGGAGTTTAGAAGGATGAGAGGGCATCTCATTGAAACATATAAGATTGTTAAGGGCTTGGACACGCTAGAGGCAGGAAACATGTTCCCGATGTTGGGGGAGTCCAGAACCAGGGGCCACACACACACAGTTTAAGAATAAGGGGTAAGCCATTTAGAACGGAGACGAGGAAACACTTTTTCTCACAGAGAGTGGTGAGTCTGTGGAATTCTCTGCCTCACAGAGGCCGGTTCTCTGGATGCTTTCAAGAGAGAGCTAGATAGGGCTCTTAAAGATAGCGGAGTCAGGGGATATGGGGAGAAGGCGTTTTGGAACGGGGTACTGATTGGGGATGATCAGCCATGATCATATTGAATGGCGGTGCTGGCTCGAAGGGCCAAATGGCCTACTCCTGCACCTATTGTCTATTCTCTATTGCCTGCCAGCCAGCACCAGAGATCCCCAGAACATCAACACATACAAAGATGCAACTCCTAAAGCATCTTCATCTGGACTGGCATGTTCACCCACATCATAGTGCTCAGTGATGCTCTACCGAGATATTTTCAGCGTGTTACATCAAGATGCAGACACTGCACACTAGCACTTTCTTCAATGTAAACCGGCATCTGCGCTTCCTTCCTGCACAATTTGATAAGGATCTTTGCATTGAATTTCCTGTTTTCTGTCTGAGCCGTCGGGGAGAGTCAGAGAGATTTTCCTTTTGGATATTTATATATGTACACATCAGCGTTTCAGTCATTGTGGGGTTAGTCCAGATCCGGAGAGCTGTCATCTGCAGTTAATTCAAAGTGAAAGGCTTTGCACTGAGTTAATTGCATACAAATGTCACTTATACAGTACAGCCTTGTTAGTTGCCGACTTGTAACAGCGGTTTTGGAATCCATTTGAAAGCAGAAATTAATTCCAACTGGGGTTTCTATTTATGCTGGAAGTGACTGCAGATGCTCTTTTAAACTGAGGATAGACACAGTACGCTGGAGTAACTCAGGGGGGCAGGCAGCATCTCTGGAGAGAAGGAATGGGTGACGTTTCAGGTCGAGATGGGTCTGAAGAAGGGTCTCGACCCAGGACGTCGCCCATTCCTTCTCTCCAGAGATGTTGCCGGACCCGCTGTGAGTTACTCCAGCTTTTTGTGTCTATTTGTTAGACACACTTGGGAATGTTACCAGTTCTGGGAGGATTAATTCCTGCATTATAACTGGAGCATCTTGCTGGAAATCCCCATGGAGTTTGGAGACTGGGAGGGTGGGCTCTTTCCCAGCTGCTCAATCCTGCCTCCTAGTGGAATAACCAACACCCTGCGATCTTCGAAATATAAGGTGCAAACGTGGGTTTATTCACAAAGTTACAGCGAGTCTGAAGAAGGGTCTCGACCCGAAACGTCACCCATTCCTTCTCTCCAGCGATGCTGCCTGTCCCGCTGAGTTACTCCACCATTTTGTGCCTATCTATATTACAGTATAGTACAGGAACAGGCCATTCGGCCCACCGAGTCCATGTCGACTTCTCGCAGAGAGAGTGGCGAGTCTGTGCCCACCGAGTCCATGTCGACTTCTGCCTCAGACTGAGAGTCAGGGATGAACAGTCTGAGGAAGGTCTCTGAGAGAATGGAGAGGCTGGGCTTGTACACTCTGGAGTTTAGAAGGATGAGAGGGTAATCTCATTGAAACATATAAGATTAATAAGGGTTTGGAAACGCTAGAGGCAGGAAACATGTTCCCGATGTTGGCGGAGTCCAGAACCAGGGGCTACACACACAGTTTAAGAATAAGGAGTAAGCCATTTAGAACGGAGACGAGGAAACACTTTTTTCTCACAGAGAGTGGTGAGTCTGTGGAATTCTCTGCCTCAGAGGGTGGTGGAGGCCGGTTCTCTGGATGCTTTCAAGAGAGAGCCAGATAGGGCTCTTAAAGATAGTGGAGTCAGGGGATATGGGGAGAAGGCAGGAACGGGGTACTGATTGCGGATGATCAGCCATGATCACAATGAACGGTGGTGCTGGCTCGAAGGGCCGAATGGCCTACTCCTGCACCTATTGTCTATTGTCGACCAGCGATCCCCGCATGCGAGCACTATCCCACACACACACTAGGGACAATTTACTATTTTAGCAAAGCCAATTAACCTACAAACCTGCACATCATTGGAGCGTGTGATGTCACCAGCCAGGTTGCTCCAATTCATTCCTCTACCGTCCAGCCCTTCCTCCCAACTCCACTCCTCAGATAAAGTTAGACAAAAGCGCCGGAGAAACTCAGCGGGTGCAGCAGCATCTATGGAGTGAAGGAAATAGGCAACGTTTCGGCACGAAACGTTGCCTATTTCCTTCGCTCCATAGATGCTGCTGCACCCGTTGAGTTTCTCCAGCACTTTTGTCTACCTTCAATTTTCCAGCATCAACAGTTCCTTCTTAAACATTTCCTCAGATAAAGTTCTCCACCGCCCTTCTGGACCTGTTCCCACCTGCAGAATGTTATCTTGTGTGACAGCTCAGCTCTAAGGGAGAGTTTGCTGGGCTGGGAAGGGAGTGGAATCCTTGAATCCATGTACAGGATGTATGTCTGAAGAAGGAAGGGTTTCGGCCCGAAACGTTGCCTATTTCCTTCGCTCCATAGATGCTGCTAGGCAACGTTTCGCTGAGTTTCTCCAGCTTTTTTGTGTAACCTTCGATTCTCCAGCATCTGCAGTTCCCTCTTAACCTACAGGATGTATGTTCCTGATTCGTAAATCTCGTAAAACCAGCCAGCTTTGTGTGGCAAGAAAGTTCCATTCTGTGGTTTTTATTCAAATTCGCAGGGATCCAGTTCATTCCTGTGTTTAGTTTTAGTTTAGTTTAGAGATACAGCACGGAAACGGGCCCTTCGGCCCACCGAGTCCGTGCTGACTAGCGATCCCCGCACATTAACACTATCCTACACACACACACACACACACACACACACACACTAGGGACAATATTTTACATTTATACCAAGCCAATTCACCTACAAACCTGCACAAACCTGCACCCTTGGGGTGTGGGAGGAAACCGAAGATCCCGGAGAAAACCCACGCAGGTCGCGGGGAGAACGTGCAAACTCCGTACAAACTTTGCCTGGTGGAGATTGGCAGATCTCGGTCCAGTTTAGTTGATTGTCACGTGTGTCGAGGTACAGTGAAAAGCTTTTGTTGCGTGCTAACCAGTCAGCGGAAAGACAATGCACGATTACAATCGAGCCGTCCACAGTGTACGGGTACAGGATGGTGTAGTGCAAGGTAAAGTCCGAGCAAGGACAGTCCGAGGGCCAACAATGACAAACGTTGCCATCGGAGTCGAGATGTAAGTGTGTGGAGCGCTGGTAACACATGATTGGAGATCTGCTTCTGTGAGTAGCGCCCACATAGTCGCCTGTGCTGGGCGCCATCTTGGCAGGCAAGTGTGCATGAACGAACATTATATCGCTATGTGTGACGGGGTCACGGTGAAATTCTTTGCTTGAATACCCAAGGTATGAAAATAGTCACCATGTAAAGGGCACTTACAAAGTACCGGGTCTCGCTTTGTTCTTCCCCTCATGCCCCACCCCCAATCTCACCCCTCCACAGTGCAGTCCCCCCCCTCTGCTTCTACCCCCTCACAGCTGTGTCCACCCCTCTGCTTCTACCCCCTCACAGCTGTGTCCCCCACCACCTCCACTCCCCTCCCCTCTGCTCCCCCTTCACAGTCGTGTGTGTCCCCCCCATCCATTCCCCCCTCAGAGTTGTGTCCCGCACCCCCCACAGTGGCCCCCCAAATGCCGGCCTGTCCATTGTTCACAAGTTATAGCAGAATTAGGCCACTCAACCCATCGAGTCTACTCCGCCATTCAATCCTGGCTGGTCTCTGCCCCCCCCCCCCCACCCCACGCCAGGGGGTTCCCGACCTTTTTCCGTCCCGTTTACCCCCGGCAACTTTAATAGCGCGTAACAATGTTATTTCACTTACTGAGGAAGAACTAATGATGAACCAGATACAGGAACCAAACACAGTCACAGTCAATGAGGAAAAATATGTACAAATCCACAATCCACAAAGTTACCCCATTGGGGGTAAATATAAATTGGGGAACCTTGCTCTAATCCTATTCTCCTGCCTTCTCCCCATAGCCCCTGACACCCGTTCTAATCAAGAATTTGTCTATCTCTGCCTTAAAAAATATCCACTGAGTCCTAACAGTGGTCCCCACACACTGAGTCCTAACAGTGGTCCACACACTCTGAGTCCTAACAGTGGTCCCCACACACTGAGTCCTAACGGTGGTCCCCACACACTGAGTCCTAACAGTGGTCCCCACACACTGCGTCCTACAGTGGTCTCCACACACTGAGTCCTAACAGTGGTCCCCACACACTGAGTCCTAACGGTGGTCCCCACACACTGAGTCCTAACAGTGGTCCCCACACACTGAGTCCTAACGGTGGTCCCCACACAAGCTCAGTCCTACAGTGGTCTCCACACACTGAGTCCTAACGGTGGTCCCCACACTCTGAGTCCTAACAGTGGTCCCCACACACTGAGTCCTAACGGTGGTCCCCACACACTGAGTCCTAACAGTGGTCCCCACACACTGCGTCCTACAGTGGTGGTCCCACACACTGAGTCCTAACAGTGGGTCCCCACACACTGAGTCCTAACGGTGGTCCCCCACACACTGAGTCCTAACAGTGGTCCCCACACACTGAGTCCTAACGGTGGTCCCCCACACAACTCAGTCCTACAGTGGTCTCCACACACTGAGTCCTAACGGTGGTCCCCACACTCTGAGTCCTAACGGTGGTCCCCACACACTGAGTCCTAACGGTGGTCCCCATACACTGAGTCCTAACGGTGGTCCCCACACACTGAGTCCTAACAGTGGTCCCCACACACTGAGTCCTGCAGTGGTCCCCACACACTGAGTCCTAACGGTGGTCCCCACACACCGAGTCCTAACGGTGGTCCCCACACTCTGAGTCCTAACGGTGGTTCCCACACACTGAGTCCTACAGTGGTCCCCACACACTGAGTCCTAACGGTGGTCCCCACACACTGAGTCCTAACGGTGGTCCCCACACACCGAGTCCTACAGTGGCCCCCCACACACCGAGTCCTAACAGTGGTCCCCACACACTGAGTCCTAACGGTGGTCCCCACACACTGAGTCCTAACAGTGGTCCCCACACACTGAGTCCTAACGGTGGTCCCCCACACACTGAGTCCTAACAGTGGTCCCCCACACACTGAGTCCTACAGTGGTCCCCACACACTGAGTCCTAACAGTGGTCCCCACACACTGAGTCCTAACGGTGGTCCCCACACACTGAGTCCTAACAGTGGTCCCCACACACTGAGTCCTAACGGTGGTCCCCACACAAGCTCAGTCCTACAGTGGTCCCCACACACTGAGTCCTAACGGTGGTCCCCACACTCTGAGTCCTAACGGTGGTCCCCACACACTGAGTCCTAACGGTGGTCCCCATACACTGAGTCCTAACGGTGGTCCCCACACACTGAGTCCTAACAGTGGTCCCCACACACTGAGTCCTGCAGTGGTCCCCACACACTGAGTCCTAACGGTAGTCCCCCACACACCGAGTCCTAACGGTGGTCCCCACACTCTGAGTCCTAACGGTGGTTCCCACACACTGAGTCCTACAGTGGTCCCCACACACTGAGTCCTAACGGTGGCCCCCACACACTGAGTCCTAACGGTGGTCCCCACACACTGAGTCCTACAGTGGCCCCCACACACCGAGTCCTAACAGTGGTCCCCACACACTGAGTCCTAACGGTGGTCCCCACACACTGAGTCCTAACAGTGGTCCCCACACACTGAGTCCTGCAGTGGTCCCCACACACCGAGTCCTAACAGTGGTCCCCAACCCCGAGTGCTCCTCCTCTCCTCTTCCACCTCCCTTTTATAACAGCAGTCTTCTTCTCTCCCATTCCAGGTGTCGTGTGAAACGCCAAGCGGGGTTGGATGAAATTGTCGCTCCCATCCACGGTGGAGGTCCCGATAGCTCCACGCCTCTGTGCCGCACGCCAGATCTCCGCCTGTCCTCTGCCGATGTTCTCCACACCGCTGGGAGGGCGACACAGATCCTAACAGCTCCTTCTACAGCTCCTGGGTCGGAGAGGCAGCACAGATTCCTCAACGCACACAAATCCTCCAGTTTATTGAATTCCCTTTCTCTCTCTATCTGTTAAAATTTAACTTGGGGAGGGGTTTGCAAGGCCACCATTGAGTCACGCCTTGTGCAAACACCAAACATAACCAGGCAGGACAAAGTCTAGTGAAAGACCATGCCTTGGCACTGATACACAAGTCTCAACGAACACCGCAAGCTGGATCCAAAGAGGAGTGCGAGAAAGATATTTTATTCCAATCGACAATCGCTATTTCTTTTCTCCCCCCCCTTGAAAACCGTAACAAACTGCGGGACGAATACACCACGAAAAAAATATGATGATCTGTTTCCTCGTTGCTTGAGGCTCCTTCTGGGCTGGAGGGGGTAAAAGCACGAGGTGAATTTTATCGCCCTATCGTACAAATTTATTGCACCATTTGTTGTGCCGGCTGTGAAGGTACATCTGGGACAGACGTATTGAGGAGGAAACTGAATTGGAGTTCAAAAGGCTGGAGTAACTCAGCGGGACAGGCAGCGTCACTGGAGATAAAGGAACAGGTGACTCTGTGGGTCGAGGCCACTTCTTCATTGACTTGCTTGCATAGACAAGGTATACAAATAGTGGCTACCTAAAGGGCGCTTCGAGAGTTATAACGTATTGTCGATTTGAGTTCCAGGCTGGTGGGACTGGCGAGGAGTTGATGAGCTTGGCGTTGTATGTTGGACGCAGAGTCGGTGGATAAAGGGGCCGAGCCATGAGTTTGGGGAAGTTGCCGATTTTCCGGAACCTGGTGCCGGGCCACCACAAGCGGCGCTTAAAGCCGGACCTGACCACGGACATGATCAGTTCGCCGATGGGGGACTTCCGGCACACCATGCACGTGGGGCGCGGGGGCGACGTTTTCGGCGACACCTCCTTCCTCAGCGATCATGGCGGCGAGGGGGCGCGGGAGGGCGCCAGCTCCAACCGGCTGGTCCGGGCCTTGCGTAACGCACGCCGGGCACCCGCCAGGAACAGCAGCCCCGACGTGGCTCCGCCGCCCCCAGTCTCCCCCATCATCAAGAACGCCGTCTCCCTGCCCCACCTGCTCGACACCGACAATGGCACCGGCGTGCAACGCCTCAACTTCAAGACCGCCATGTCCAGTCCTGGCATCATGGATGGCTCTTATGGTAATCCACTCATACACCCTGCAGTTGACACCCTCTCTCCCCCCCTCTCCCCCCCACCCACCCCCCCCCTCTCTCTCTCTCTCTCCTCTCCCCCCCTCTCCCCTCCTCTCCCGCTCCTCTCTCCCCCTCCCTCTCCCCCTCTCCCCTTCTCACTCCCTCACTCCCTCTCCCTCTTTCTCTCTCCCTCCCTTTCTCCCTCTCCCTTTCTCGCTCTTTCTCTCTCTCCCCTCTCCCTCTTTCTCTCTCCCTCTTTCTCTCCCTCTGCTCTACCTTTCTCTCCCCCTCTCTTTCTCTCCCTCTCTTTCTTTCTCATTCTCCTCTCCCTCTCCCTCTTTCTCTCCCCCTCTCCTCCCTCTGTCTCCCCCCTCCCCCCTCTCTTTCTCTCCCTTTCTTTCTTTCTTTCTCATTCTCCCTCTTCTCTCCCCCCCTCTCACACCTCCCCCCTCTCTTTCTCTCCCTCCCTCTCTTTCTTTCTCTTTCTCCCTCTCTCTTCTCCCCCTTTTTTCCAAGTTTGCACGCTCTCCCCGTGACCCGCGTGGGTTTCCTCCGGGAGCTCCGGTTTCCTCCCACACTCCAAAGACGTGCAGGTTAATCGACCCTGTAAACTGTCCCTAGTGTGTAGGGAGTGGGGATAACACAGAACCAGGGCAAACTTGCCCGTTCCGCCCATCAACACTAGCCCCACTAGCCCGTGCTTGGCCCATATCCCTCTAAACCATCCCTATCCATGTAACGTAGATCTCCAGTTTCCTCCCACACTCTAAAGACTTGCAGGTTTGTAGGTTAATTGGCTTGGCATCTGCAGTTTGCTTCCAACACAGAAATGTGGTCTCGATAGCTGTGTGAGTCAGTACGTTTGCTTACATTGAAGGTAGACACAAAATGCTGGAGTAACTCAGCGGGACAGGCAGCATCTCTGGAGAGAAGGAATGGGCGACGTTTCGGGGCGAGACCCTTCTTCGCTCTAATTCTTGATTAGTACGGGTGTCAGGGGTTATGGGGAGAAGGCAGGAGAATGGGGTTAGATACATAGAAAATAGGTGCAGGAGGAGGCCATTCGACCCTTCGAGCCAGCACCGCCATTCATTGCGATCATGGCTGATCGTCCCCTATTAATAACCCGTCTCCCCATATCCCTTGACTCCACTAGCCCCTAGAGCTCTATCTAACTCTCCCTTAAATCCATCCAGTGACTTGGCCTCCACTGCCCTCTGTGGCAGGGAATTGCACAAATTCACAACTCTCTGGGTGAAAAAGTGTTTTCTCACCTCAGTCTTAAATGACCTCCCCTTTATTCTAAGACTGTGTGGCCCCTGGTTCTGGACTCGCCCAACATTGGTTGAGAGGGAGAGATAGATCAGCCACGATTGAATGGGGGTCAGTAGACTTGATGGGCCGAATGGCCTAATTCAGCTGCTAGAACTCATGGACTAAAGCCTTGTGTTGTGTTGTGTTGTGTTGTGTAGGATTGGAGTCTGGATTCTGCACCCTGCCCAGATGGTCAAGGATGGAGAAGTCCAAGGAGAGGGAGGCCAAGGTGGAACTGGTCAAGGCCACGGAGGAGATGGAGGTGATGGACTTCCAGTTGCCACGCACGGACTCCATGATGTCCTTCAGCCTGGACCTGGGCCCTTCGCTGTTGAGTGAGGTTCTGGCTGTGATGGGGTCTCGGGGTGAGCAGACGCCGGAGAAGGAATCCCCCAGCGGGCGGGAGAATGGGATGCGGTTGGTCAAGTTCCAGCTAGAAGGCCCGCCCGACCAGTTGGACGGCGAGGGTTCGCGACCCACGGTGACCTCGCTCAGCGGGCTCCGGGGACGGTTCCAGCCGGAGGCCTGGATGGACGCGCCTACGGGCGAGGAGGAGCGCCCGTCACTGGGGCCCGCCGCCGCCAGCGCAGTTTACGGGCGTGCCACCCCTGGGGAACGCCGTGGGGCCTCCCAAACCCGGCGGGACGGCCCCACCCCCGCGGCCGAGCCGTCGCTAGGCCTCGGCGTCCATCTTGCCTCATCCGGGGAGCGAGACGCACGTGGGCGCTGGGGGAGCACGCGGGGAAGCGAAGCCGACGGAGACGGGAGCTGGAGGCCGCCCAGGCCCCGCGTACCGGCTGACGGTGAAGAGGCCGCTCTGGGCCACGCCGAGCGCCCGTGGGATGGCGGGCCCTCTGCGGCCCAGGAAACAGGCTTCAACCCACTGAAGGCCGAAGCCTTCGCCTTCGCGGACGAAGACGAGGAAATCCGCGTATAAACCAGCACCGCGCGGACTCCCGATTCCCCCCGCTGATCAAAACACAGATCTCGTCTTACAGGGAGAAATATAGAAAATCAAAACCAAAATCCCGCAGATGCTTCCGAGACAATCCGAGACAAAAACAGAGCATGCTGGAAAAACCCAGCCAGTCAGTCAGCATCTGTGGAAAGAGAAACAGTTCATCATAAGACCATACGCCATAGGAACAGATCGAGTCCACTCCGCCATTGATCTATTGGGTCCAGAACTCTTCAGCGGAACAGATTATTTTTTTCCCCCAAAGGTTATCTTAAAAGGCAAAGGATATTTTGTTTTGTGAGACAATGCCTTTGTGGACATTTGAGGTGGAGCCACTTTAAGATAATTTCCTTAACAGGACGGCGCGAGAGGGGAGTTCACCCGGTGGTAAGTGCGTTGGACGGGTGCGTGAGGGGGCTTTCGGATGCCCCATCTACCCCCCCCCCCCCCAAGCCAACACAGAGTCGTACAGCATAGAAACAGGCCCTTCGGCCCAACTTGCCCACCCACCCACACCCACCAACATGCTACACTAGTCCCACCTGCCTGCGTTTGGCCCATATCCCTCTAAAACCATTCCATATCCATGTACCTGTCCAAATGCTCTTTAAACATAGTTATAGTCCCTGCCTCAACTACCTCCTCCGGCAGCTCGTTCCATACACCCACCACCCTTCATGTAAAAAGAAAAAGA
>NC_073413.1:10511457-10523957 GCF_028641065.1 Leucoraja erinaceus
CTTAAAAGCTGTTACTCATATAACCATATAACAATTACAGCACGGAAACAGGCCATCTCGGCCCTACAAGTCCGTGCCGAACAACTTTTTTCCCTTAGTCCCACCTGCCTGCACTCAAACCATAACCCTCCATTCCCTTCTCATCCATATGCCTATCCAATTTATTTTTAAATGATACCAATGAACCTGCCTCCACCACTTCCACTGGAAGCTCATTCCACACCGCTACCACTCTCTGCGTAAAGAAGTTCCCCCTGCCTCCATCACTTTGTGTCCTTTTGTTTTTAAGAGATACAGCATAGCAAGTAAGTCTATTGGCCAAGTATTCACATACAAGGAATTTGCCTTGGTGCTCCACCCACAAGTAACAACATGACATACAGTGACAGTAACGAATGACTCAGAAAACACTAAACATTAATAATAATAAAACATTAATGATAAAACATCAAGCATGTGAACCAACAAAATACCAGAAATAGACACTTTGGCCCAGCGTTCAGCCCATATATTAATACTATCCCCCACACGGGACATTGGGGGATAACTAGTTAACGTTCCTCACAGATCACCTCCTGCACGCAACAAATGCTTTTTACTGTACTTTAAACTAAACTGAATGTAGGAAGGAATGTTGACAAAAATTGCTGGAGAAACTCAGCAGGACAGGCAGCATCTCTGGAGAGATGGAACTCAAAGGAGGAGTTATCGTCCCGAAACGTCACCCATTCCTTCTCTCCAGAGCTGCTGCCTGGCCCGCTGAGTTAATAGACAATAGGTGCAGGAGTAGGCAGGAACTGCAGAGGCTGGTTTGCAAAAAAAAAACCAAAAAAAGACACAGAGTGCTGGAGTAACTCAGCGGGTCAGGCAGCATCTTTGGGGAACATGGATGGGTGCTGTTTCAGGGTGGGACCCCTCCTCATTTGAAGGTGGTCTTACGACTTGTAAAAGACATCTGGACAGAAATAGGGACGGGAAGGGTTTAGAGTCTATACACAATAGGTGCAGGAGTAGGCCATTCGGCCCCTCGAGCCAGCACCACCATTCAATGTGATCATGGCTAATCATCCCCAATCAGTACCCCGTTCCTGCCTTCTCCCCTGACTCCACTATGTCTAAGAGCCCTATCTAGCTCTCTCTTGAAAGCATCCAGAGAACCTGCCTCCACCGCCCTCTGTGAGGCAGAGAATTCCACAGACTCACCACTCTCTGTGAGAAAAAGTGTTTCCTCGTCTCCGTTCTGAATGGCTTACTCCTTATTCTTAAAGTTACTCCAGCTTTTTGTGTCTTTCCTCGAACTGAACTGAGGAGGTTCTGGAGACTTTGCTGTCAGGGGGTGTGGAGAGAAGGCAGGTACGGGATACTGAGTTGGATGATCAGCCATGATCATATTAAATGGCGGTGCAGGCTCGAAGGGCCGAATGGCCTACTCCTGCACCTAATTTCTATGTTTCTATGTTGATGCGAGCTGGCATTTGCTCAACACTCCCACCTACTGGCAGGAAGGAGGCATGAAAGGATAGTTAGAATAATTGCTGTACAATGAATGAATGGATGATTTGTGATAACATTAGAGGCTATGTGACTGACTGTCTGCTAATTTAGGACGAGGCGTGACCTCGGCGGATTCTTGTGGCATTCCGTCAGTGCAGATGCAGGGCATTCCAACAACAGCTTAGCCCACCCACAGCCCACGCCACCTCACAATTGCCAAACAAAAGGTCTCGACCCGAAAAACCTCACACATTCCTCCTCTTACAGAAAACAAGTGCAGGAGGAGGCCATTCGGCCCTTCGAGCCAATGCCGCCATTCAATGTGATCATGGCTGATCATCCAAAATCAGTACCCCGTTCCTGCTTCTCCCCCCCCAATATCCCTTTAACCTCAAGAACTAAATCCAACTCTATCTTGAATACAATACAATGAATTTATTCATCAGTCTGAAGAAGGGTTTCGGCCCGAAACGTTGCCTATTTCCTTCGCTCCATAGATGCTGCTGCACCCGCTGACTTTCTCCAGCTTTTTTGTCTACCTTCGATTCTCCAGCAACTGCAGTTCCTTCTTAAACAATTCATTTGTTGTCATTTAATAATAATAAATTTTATTCATGGGCGCCTTTCAAGAGTCTCAAGGACACCTTACAAAAAATTAGCAGGTAGAGGAAAAACATGTAAGGGGAATGAAATAAATAGTAGAGACATGACTAGTACACAAAGTAGAGGCAGAATTCAATTCAAACCACAATGAGGCAATTCATGCACAGATGAAAAGGGACAGCACGTGGGGCTAAGGATAGGCAGAGGTGAAGAGATGGGTCTTGAGGCGGGACTGGAAGATGGTGAGGGACACGGAATTGCGGATCAATTGGGAGAGGGAGTTCCAGAGCCTGGGAGCTGCCCTGGAGAAGGCTCTGTCCCCAAAGCTGCGGAGGTTGGACTTGTGGATGGAGAGGAGACCGGCTGATGTGGATCTGAGGGACCATGAGGGTTGGTAGGGGGAGAGGAGGTCAGTGAGATATGGAGGGGGGGGGGGCAGATGGTGGAGGGCTTTGTAGGTGAGGACCAGGATTTTGTAGGAGACCCAGAGGTTCAAACGAAATTTGGTTTCTGCAGTCGTACAAACAAGAAGAAGAACCAAGACACAACACAATTCACACGAACATCCATCACAGTGAATCTCCTCCTCACTGTGATGGAAGGCAAAGTCTTATCTCTCCCCTGCACTCCTCATTCTGCTCCCGATGTCAGAGTCAAAGCCCCCTGGCGGGCGATGGTAAATAAGTCCCGCGGCCATTGTAAAGCCGCGCCGGGTGATGCAAGGCCACGCTCCGGGTCTTGGTGTTGGAGCCCCCGGCGTGCGCTAACAAGTCCCATTTAAAGCTGCGCCGGGCGATGTAACGCCCCGCTCTAGGTCATCCTCAAAACATCCAGTGAATCGGCCTCCACTGCCTTCTGTGACAGAGAATTCCACAGATTCACAACTCTCCGGGTGAAAACGTTTTTCCTCATCTCAGTCCTAAATGGTCGACCCCTTATTCTTAAACTGTGTGTGTGTGTGTGTGTGTGGACCCTGGTTCTGGACTCCCCCCAACATGGGGAACTTTTTTTCCCTGTATCTAGCCTGTCCAATTCCTTAAGAATTTTATACATTTCTACAAGCTTTCAAGAAATGCTGCCTGAACCGCTGAGTTACTCCGGCATTTTGTGTCTTATCTTTGGTATAAACTAGCATCTGCAGTTCCTTCCTGCACACTTCCCGTTCCCACACAGACCTTTCTGTCCTGGGCCTCCTCCACTGTCAGAGTGAGGCCCAGCATAAATTGGAGGAACAGAACCTCATATTTCACTTGGGCAGCTTACACCCCAGTGGCATGTACATTGATTCCCCCTATGTTTAAGTTCCTGCATCCCCTCTCTTCCCCCCCACCCCCAGTCATTCCCCCTCATTAGCCGTTGTACTAGTTTCACTGTCGCCCTGTTGAGTTTCACCGTCTCTGCAACTTGTTATCACTGACCCACACAGCCAACAATGGACCATTGTGGGCTCCAATTTCCCTTGATCTTCCTCGTCTGTTTAGTTTAGAGACACAGCACGGAAACAGGCCCTTCGGCCCACCAAGTCCACACCGGCCTGCAATCCCCGCACACTTAACACCATCCTACACACACACCATAAAGACAATTTCGTACGGGATACCGAGTTGGATGATCAGCCATGATCATATTGAATGGCGGTGCAGGCTCGAAGGGCCGAATGGCCTCTACTCCTGTACCTATTTTCTATGTTTCTATTTACAATTATTCCAAGCCAATTAACCTACAAACCTGGAGCATGGGAGGAAACCGAAGATCTCGGAGAAAACCCACACAGGTCACGGGGAGAACGTGCCAACTCCGCATAGACAGCATCTGCGGTAAGGATGGAACCCGGGTCTCCGGCGCTGTGAGGCAGCAACTCTACCGCTGCACCACCCCATACATCTATACATTGATGATCATTCCCAATAATACCACAACCATTCTTCATTATACTCAGTCTCGTAGACGCAGTCTTCCATTTTGTGTGCCTTCTCTCCTTGTTTGTTTAAAGGTTCAGTTACCCAGGGATTGTTGTCTCGTGGTTACCAGCCTACATTCCGTAAAGCAACCAACTTAAAGGACAAAAATCCATATTTAAATCTTTTACTGTGTGCACTTGTTACTCATTCTCACTAATAAAGCTTTTTATTCTTTCTTTTCTGCCTCTCAGTTGGTCTTCAATTTTGCACACTGGTGTTTAGCCACTGGGGATTCACCATGGCAGAAGGGTCTCGACCCAAAACGTCACCCATCCCTTCTCTCCAGAGATGCTGCTGCCCGTCCCGCTGAGTTACTCCAGCACTTGGCGTCAATATTCCAATTAATCCTCGTTTCCTTTTAACAGCAGCTCCCGAGTAAAGGAACGGGCGATGTTTCGGGTCGAGACCTTTATTCAGACTGGAACGCAAGTTAAACACTGTATGCGGTGATGTTGAGATACATAGAACAAATGAATGACAGATAAGCAGAACAATAACAATGATCAAGGGAATAGATCGGGTATAAATGTAAATTGTCCCTAGTGTGTCCATAGTATAGTGTTAATGCACGGGGAAGGGGAGAGGGGGGGGGGGGAGGGAAATGTGAAAAATAATAAAATTTTAAAATTTAAAAAAATTAAATAAAATAAGGGCTGGAACCTGGATCTCCAGCGCTGCATTCGCTATACAGCAGCAACTATACCCCTGTGCCACCGTGACCACACTATATATGCAATTTTAAAAGTACACTGTGCAGTTGCACAGAATCATACAGTGTGGAAACAGGCCCTTCGGCCCAACTTGCCCATATTGGACAACATGTCCCAGCTACACTAGTCCCACCTGCCTGCATTTGGTCCATATCCCTCCAAACCTGTCCTATCAATGTATCTGCCTAAGTGTTGGGATAGTCCCAGCCTCAACTACCTCCTCCGGCAGCTCGTTCCATACACCCACCACCCTTTTTGTACATGCACATGTCGTAAATAAAACACCATTGAACCATTACACCACACTTTTTATTCTTGGGCAAGTAAAGTGATTACAACAGATCGGAGATCTTTCTGACCACAAGTGATCAAATTAAATTTCGTGCATTCTCATCAGAAGGGCTGGACTCAAATCTAGAATCCCAGAGCCAATTAAACTATTGTAGCATCTGCCACGAGCAGACGGGGTCATTTTCTCTTCAGTGCCTGCTTTTGACCCTTCATCTCAAAGCCTCTCATCTGCAGCCGAACGAGACCAACTTGAAGTCTCCATCCACCGAGACAAAAGTGACCGTCTCCAGGGATAAGCGGTTGGGGAACTCGATCACGGAGTCATTGGGGAGCTTAATCGCAAAGACATCGCCCTTGAATGTGATGCTCATCTGTTGAAATAAAGATGCAACACTTAGTCACTGCATGGATTTCCTCCTTGGTTCTCGGGTCCCACATCCCAAAGACGTGCAGATTTATAGGTTCATTTAGTTTAGCGATTGCTGGAGAGAAGGAATGGGTGACGTTTTAGGTCGAAAGAAAGGTCTCGACCCGAAACGTCACCCATTCCTTCTCTCCAGAGATGCTGCCTGTCCCGCTGAGTTACGCCAGCATTTTTTGCCTATCTTCGGTTCAAAATCAACATCTATCTATCCGGCCCGAAGTCAGTTTAGCAACATCCTCTTTCACTTCCCCCCCCTTCGAAGATAGTTTAGCAACCAACTATCTATCTGCAGTTCCTTGTGTAAGAAAGAACTGCAGATGCTGGTTTAAAACCCCAATGGTAGACACAGAGCCATTCCTTCTCTCCAGAGATGCTGCCTGTCCCGTTGAGTTACTCCGTGGGAGGAAACTGGAGCATCCAGAGAAAACCCACACAGGTCACGGGGAGAGCGTACAAACTCTGTACAGACAGCAGCCGTAGTCGGGATCGAACCCGTGACTCTGGCACTGTGAGGCAGCAGCTCTACCCGCTGCGCCACCTCTGAAGACTGGGTTCCTTACACCTGCAGATTTCAGGATTAAAGAATTCTCACTTGGGCAATTTATCTAATCTTTAAGATTCTTTTTTTTTTTTTTTTTTTTTTTTTAAATCCCCCCTCCCCCCTGGTCTCTCTCCCCCCCCCCCCCCCCTCTCAGTCTCCCCCCCCCCCCCCCCCCCAGTCTCCATCCCCCTCCCCCAGTCTCCATCCCCCCAGTCTCCCCCCCCCCCCCCCCCCCCACTCACTTTGAACTTGTCGCCCTTGTTGAAGGGGAAGTCATGTTCCCGCTGCTCACTGTCCCAGCAACCTGCACACTTGGAGTTGCAGACGATGACCGCTCCGTCATCACAGTCGTGGAAGCGGGGCTGGAAGTGCAGGCCGATGTGGTCAGCGTCGCTGCCCAGATTCACCGCAAACCTGTGGGCGAAGAACAGCGTGAGATGCAAGCGCGGCACAGAGGCGCAGCGTGTAGAGCGACCTCGGGTGCTGTCTGTACGGAGTTTGCACGTTCTCCCCACGGGTCCTCTCCGGGTGCTCCGGTTTCCTCCAAAGACGTGCGGGTTTGTAGGTTAACTGTGCCCTCTGGAAAAGTGGGATAACAGAACTACTGTACGGGATGATCGCTGGCTGGCACGAACTCAGTGGACCGAAGGGCCCATTTCCGCGCTGTATCTCTAAAGTTACACGTGTAACATACAAAGGGAAGTGAGGACAAAAAACGAGAAGGGGAAAAAAAAAAATTTAGATCTCACATTTTTTTGTCCTCAATTTTAATTAAATTTTAATTTAAAAAAACAACCTTTAATCTCACCTGTCAGCTTCATCTGAAATCTTCCCTTTAATCTTCACGGTATCTCCCACCTTCATTTCAACGTTGCGGATTTCAAGCTGTTTTTGATATTGGAAAGAAACCATTATTTCACAAGAAGAGTATGAAGGGTCTCGACCCGAAACGTTGCCTATTTCCTTCACTCCATAGATGCTGCTGCACCCGCTGAGTTTCTCCAGCATTTTTGTCTACCTTCGATTTTCCAGCATCTGCAGTTCTTTCATAAACATTAATTCACAACTATCTCTTTTAGTTAAAAGCAAACTTGGTCATGAGACTCAAAACGCCATTAACACCCACACATGGTTTGGATCACAGACACACAGACAGACAGACACAGACAGACACACACAGACACACAGACACACACAGACACACAGACACACACACACACACACAGACAGACACACACACACACACACACACACACACACACACAGACACACACAGACACACACACACACAGACAGACACACACACACACAGACAGACACACACAGACAGACACACACACACAGACACACACACAGACAGACACACACACACAGACCTTTGGTAGAAACAAGGAACTGCAGTTGCCAGTTTACCAAGAGACAAAATGCTGGAGTAACTCCAGCATCCCTGGAGAACATGGATAGGCGACGGGATCCATCTTCAGAACCTCAGTCTACAGAAAGGTCCCGATACAAAACGTCACCTACCCATGTTCTCCAGGGATGCTGTGCGACCCGCTGAGTTACTCCAGCACTTTGTGTCTTTGCTGCACAAGTGAATTATTGAGCACAAGCAAATTAAACTTGGCAGGTACAACAGAGGACCTGGCGTGTGGGGACCACCTGTGGGTGGGGGAAGAAGAACAAAGCTGGACCTGGATAATGAGGGGCAATGGGAGTGTATTCAGGTGGAGAGGGAAGAGAGGGAGAGGCGTTTAGCTTAGTCACAGTGTGGAAACAGGCCCTTCAGCCCAACTTGCCCACACCCGCCAACATGTCCCAGCTACACTAGCCCCACCTGCCAGCGTTTGGTCCACATCACTCTAAACCCGTCCTATCCATGTACCTCTAACTGTTTCTTAAACTTCAGGATAGTCCCTGCCTCAACTACCTCCTCTGGCAGCTCGTTCCATACACCCACCACCCTCTGTGTAAAACGTTACCCCTCAAGTTCCTATTAAACCCCTTCACCTTGAACCTACAGGGACCTCCATAATATTTGGGACAAAGACACATCATTTATTTATTTCCTCTGTACTCCACAATTTGAGATTTGTTATAGAAAAAAAAAATCACATGTGGTTAAAGTTCACGTCGTCAGATTTTAATAAAGGCCATTTTTACACATTTTGGTTTCACCATGTAGAAATTACTGCAGTGTTTATGCAAAGTCCCCCCTATTTCAGGGCACCATAATGTTTGGGACACAGCAATGTCATGCAAATGAAAGTAGTCATGTTTAAAGAATAGGCGCAGGAGTAGGCCATTCAGCCCTTCGAGCCTGCATTGCCATTCTATATGATCATGGCTAATTATCGACAATCAGTACCCCGTTCCTGCTTTCTCCCCATATCCCCCGATTCTGTTAGCCATAAGAGCCATATCTAACTCTCTTGAAAACATCCAGTGAATTGGCCTCCACTGCCTTGTGTGGCAGCATTTAGTGCAAGGCCCTATTGGTACAGCAGTCAATGTAAACACTCCCAGCTCAGTTCGGGGAAGGTACAGTAGCTACACATTAATTTATTGACCTGCTCGGATGAAGAGTCAAAGGTCCTCGCGTGACATGGCAGCCAGAGGGGAAAGGTTTCGTAAGATGAATGGAATTTGGGTGCGTCCAAAAATGAAACGTTTGTGAGATATCTGATGTCATAAGATTCAAGAAAGTTTATTGTCATGTGTGCCAGATAGGACAATGAAATTCTTGCTTCGCTCCAGCACACAGAACATAGTAGGCATTTACTACAAAACAGATAAGTGTGTCCATATACCATAATATAAATATATACACACATGAATAAATAAACTGATAAAGTGCAAATAACAGATAATGGGCTATTAATGTTCAGAGTTTTGTCCGAGCCAGGTTTAATAGCCTGATGGCTGTGGGGAAGCAGCTATTCCTGAACCTGGTCGTTGCAGTCTTCAGGCTCCTGTACCTTCTACCTGAGATGAGTGTGTGGCCAGAATGGTGTGGGTCTTTGATGATACTGCCAGATACAGTATACACTCACTATATACACATACATTCATGGACAGAAACAAGTTCTAGGAGCAGAATTCGGCCATTCGGCCCATCAAGTCTACCCTGCCATTCAATCATGGCTGATCGATCTGTCCCTCTCAACCCCATTTCCCCTAACACACACATTTTAATTAATATATATCATACAACATTCCTTCACTCCAGAGATGCTGCCTGTCCCGTTGAGTTACTCCAGCATTTTGTGTCTATCTTCGGTTTAAATAAATATATATATTTATGTCTCTCTCTCCCCCCCGTCTGTCTGTGTTTGTGTCTCTCTCTCTCTGTATCTGTGTCTCTCTGTGTGTCTGTATGTCTATCTCTGTCTCTCTGTATGTATGTCTATCTCTCTCCGTGTCTGTATGTCTGTCTATCTCTCTCTGTCTGTATGTCTATCTCTCTCTCTGTGTCTGTATGTCTGTCTATCTCTGTCTGTATGTCTGTCTCTCTCTCTGTCTGTGTCTCTCTCTCCGTGTCTGTATGTCTATCTCTCTCTCTGTCTGTATCTCTCTCTGTGTCTGTATGTCTGTATCTCTCTCGCTGTGTCTGTATGTCTGTGTCCCTCTCTGTGTGCCCGTCCCTCTCTGTGTGTCTCTCTCTCTGTGTGCGCGCCTCTCTCTCTGTCCGTGTGTGTGTCTCTCTCTCTGTGTCTGTGTACGAGAGACCACATCTAGCCGGGCCGGCCCTCCACTCGCTACACCACACGCTCCAGCACTGGCTCTGCTCCAGTGAGCGACGACAAGCCACACCCACCCACACCATGCTGAGTACAGGGAGCCCCTCACTGCCCACCGCTGGAGCACCCTCTCACCCCTCTGTCCACCCCAGGGAGACTGTCCCTACAATGATCGCAGTGAGTGGACCCCACCTCCCGTCCCCATCAGCTCACCGCCATCGTCCGCTGTCCCGCTGCTACTGCTGCGTTGATTGCTGTAACGGAAATTGTACTTCTCCAAGGCCAGCAGCGTATAAATACCAGATAACCAGACACCCAGCCCCAGTGTTAATCATTGATCAGTGACCCAGCTGATTCCAACGTCCATCCGCCTCCAATTAATTGGTGATAATCAAAGATTAAAGATAGCAAGCTCTAGGATATTTGGTGATAATGACCTGATTCATGTTGGAGAAGGAACTGCAGATGCTGGATAATCTGGTGTGGGTGTCTGAAGAAGGGTCTCGACCCACCCATCCCTCTCCATAGATACTGCCTGTCCCGCCTGAGTTACTCCAGCACTTTGTGTCTATCTAAACTAATCCCTTCTTCTTTGGTGTGGCATGGCAGTTTAAAGTTGTGGGACAACTTGTTCTATTTGATCTACTGTTTGTGTACGTCTAGTTGATTGCTTTAGTCAAAACAGGGCGGACCACGTGAAGGTTGCAATCTTCCACCCCAAACTAATCCCTGCCTACAGTTGATCCATATCTCTCCATTCCCTGTGTGAAGCAGGAAGGGTTTCAACCCAAAATGTCACCTAATCCTTCCATCCACAGATGCTGCCCGACCCGCCTGAGTTGCTCCAGCACTTTGTATGTCAAGCTTGAAAGGGTTCAGAGAAGATTTACGAGGATGTTGCCAGGACACGAGGGTGTGAGCTGTGTGTTGCACCTTATATTTCGGGGATAGCAGGCCATAGCCGAAGGGCCTGTTTCAACACTGTATCTCTGAACTAAACGAAACTTTGTAACTATCTTTGGTATAAACTAGCATCTGCAGTTCTCTGTGTCTCCACTGTAGTTTCGTTTGTACAACTTGATTGGAATCATGTTTTAAACATAGAAACATAGAAACATAGAAACATAGAAATTAGGTGCAGGAGTAGGCCATTCGGCCCTTCGAGCCTGCACCGCCATTCAATATGATCATGGCTGATCATCCAACTCAGTATCCCGTACCTGCCTTTTCTCCATACCCCCTGATCCTCTTAGCCACAAGGGCCACATCTAACTCCCTCTTAAATATAGCCAATGAACTGGCCTCAACTACCCTCTGTGGCAGAGAGTTCCAGAGATTCACCACTCTCTGCGTGAAAAAAGTTCTTCTCATCTCGGTTTTAAAGGATTTCCCCCTTGTCCTTAAGCTGTGACCCCTTGTCCTGGACTTCCCTAACATCGGGAACAATCTTCCTGTATCTAGCCTGTCCAACCCCTTAAGAATTTTGTAAGTTTCTATAAGATCCCCTCTCAATCTTCTAAATTCTAGAGAGTATAAACCAAGTCTATCCAGTCTTTCTTCATAAGACAGTCCTGACATCCCAGGAATCAGTCTGGTGAACCGTCTCTGCACTCCCTCTATGGCAGGTTTTAAGTGACATGTTTTAAGTGACTGGATAGCAAGCAACAATAAAAAGCTTTTCACTGCACCTCGATACACATACAGGCTTATCGGTACATTAGCTTCTGTAAATGGTCTCTAGTGTATGTAGGATGCAACTAGTGCATGAGTGGTCGCTGGTTGGTGCAAACTCGGTGGACTGAGGACTGTTTTCACGCTGTATCTCTAAACTAAACTGAACAGCGCTGGGGAGAAGGTGGGGCTGGTGGGATGTCCAGTTTACAACTATCTTCACTTTAGAGGTTAAAGAAACAGCGTGGAAACAGACCCTTTGCCCTTAGACCAGCGATCCCCGCACACGCACTACCCTACACACACCAGGGACAATTCACAATTTTACTGAAGCCAATTAGCCTACAAACCTGAAGGTAGACAAAAATGCTGGAGAAACTCAGCGGGTGCAGCAGCATCTATGGAGCGAAGGAACTAGGCAACGTTTCGGGCCGAAACCCTTCTTCAAACCTACAAACCTGCACGTCTTTGGAGTGTGGGAGGAAACCGGAGCACCCGGAGAAAACCCACGTGGTCCCAGAGAGAACGTACAAACTCCGTACAGACGGCACCTGTAGTGAATTTCGAACCCGGGTCCCTGGCGATGTGAGGCAGCAGCTCTACCCTCTGCACCACTGTGCTGCCCGCTCTGACCCACTCTTATCTAACCTGCACCCAGCCATGCCAGGGTCACAAGCATGACAATTTCCATGTTTCTATGTGACTGTTTTCTATCGCTAGTCCTTGTTTGACTTCAAACCCACTGATAATTGGATAAATCCCATCGTTATTCCAAACAGCTCCGTCACAGAGGACTCTGTGATTTACGGACTGTTCCCAGGGACGCATTCAGAGACTGACATCGAGTGCTGCTGTAGGGTCATCAACTCGGCGAAAGACGCTCTTTAGTCTGCCCGAGCGTTGTTGACCACCCAGCGGAGCGAGTTGTCCGTCGGGGAATGTTGCCGACTGGCCCGCTGCAGACTGCAGGAGTATATGCTAAGGGACGCACTGAAGCTCGGTGCAGCCAACACCAAGGCTCGGTGGGGTGGGGGGAGGACCACATTCTAGGGTCCTTCCGCTGCT
>NC_073413.1:10528957-10581457 GCF_028641065.1 Leucoraja erinaceus
CAGAATTAGCTCAGGATACTTCCAGTTTCCAGCCCCTGCCACGTGGATGCTTCTGCTATGAGACACTTAAGAATGAGACACTAGGATCTGCAGATTGCCAGTCAATACACCCCCCCTCCCCACTACAATGTCTGGAGGATCCTGACCCAAAATATCACCCGTCCTTTCTTTAGATTAGATTAGATTAGATTTGTTTATTGTCATTCAGACCTTTCGGTCTGAACGAAATTCTGTTTCCCTGCAGTCATACATATAATTTAAAAAAAATGACAAAACACATAGTCAACACAAATTTAACATCCACCACAGTGAGTTCACCAAACACCTCCTCACTGTGGTGGAAGGCAAAATCTTAAAGTCTCTGGCTCTTCCCTCTTTGTTCTCCCTCTGCGCCGAGGCGACGGTTCAAACTCTGCGGGTGGTCGCTGCCTCGCCACAGCTCAGAGGCCGAGTCGGGTCGCTGCTGCCTCCGCCACAGCTCCAGGGCCGAGTCAAGGGCTTCCCCTCCACAGATGCTGCCTAACCCGCCAAGTAATTACAGCACTTTGTGTTTGCTTAATTATTTATATCCATAAAGCTTCTGCATTCTTCAAAGCTTTCAACATGTTTCAAGTTATGCATCAAGGGTCCCCAACCCGAAACGTCGCATCACATTGAGTGGCGGTGCTGGCTCGAAGGGCCAAATGGCCTACTCCTGCACCTATTGTCTATTGTCTCCACAGCTGCTGCCTGACCTGCTGAGTTATTCTAGCATTTTGTGTTCTCCTCAAAGTTTCAGCATCTGCAATTCCTTGTGTCTCTCAAATGTTTCAAAAGTGATGTGCGCAATAGATTTGGAGTAAATATGCAACATTTGCCATTCTAGTGTTATCAGTGGCAATTAAAAAAAAAAAAAAAGTATTTCCCTTAGAAAACCTGCTTAAGAAGGAACTGCAGATGCTGGAAAATCGAAAGTGGACAAAATTGCTGGAGAAACTCAGCGGGTGAGGCAGCATCTATGGAGCGAAGGAAATAGGCAACGTTTCGGGTCGTTGCCTATTTCCTTCGCTCCATAGATGCTGCCTCACCTGCTGAGTTTCTCAAGCATTTTTGTCTCCCTTAGAAAGCTTGTTCGCTCCTTCTTCTGGGTGGTCCGGGGCTTGGAAAAGTACTGTTCAAATATTGTATAGATCTTTTATTAAAATGCACATCAGGGCAGGCTGCAGAGGTAAGGGATTATGTTTCCACTTGATGTCTGCAGCAGCTGCATTTTCTCCTCGTGTTCGATAGAGTCAAGAGTGTTTAATTTGGATCAGTGATATTCTTACTTGCTGCAGCTTAAAAGGCACTTTAATGCAACAATACAATAAATAAATATACAATATTTCTTGTACAGTAAGTGTCAGCACAGCAGACAAATGTTTGGGCAGCCCAGTGGCGCAGTGGTAGAGCTACTGCCTTGCAGAACCAGGGACCTGGGTTTGATTCTGACCATGGGTGCTGTCTGTACGGAGTTTGTACAATCACCCCGTGACCTGAAGGTACACAAAAAAGCTGGTGAAACTCAGCGGGTGCAGCAGCATCTATGGAGCGAAGGAAATAGGCAAAGTTTCGGGCCGAAACCCTTCTTCACCTGCGTGGGTTTCCTCTGGGATCTTCGGTTTCCTCCCACACTCGAAAGACGTGCAGGCTTGTAAGTTAATTGGCTTGGTGTAAATGTAAAAATTGTCCCCAGTGTGTGTAGGGTCGTGTTAATGTGAGGTGCGGACTCGGTGGGCTTGTTTCCGCGCTGTACCTCTAAACTAAAATAAGCTGAACACAATAACTTCTCAATTCTACAAGGTAATCAGCCAATAACTCTGCAAGCTGAGTGAACATAATGCAAGAAGGTTCCCATCTGTAAACGTTACCTAAGATAGACACAAAGTGCTGGAGTAACTCAGCGGGTCAGGCAGCATTTCTGGAGACGATGTTTTGTTAATATTTTCTTCTGCTTTGTATTTTTGGAACACATATCTGATGCAAATTGACAAAGTGTTTGCACATTCTCCATGTGACTGCAAGGATTTCCTCCAGTTTCTCCAATCTCTCTCCTCAGATATGCGGGTTTATTGTTTAATTGGCCCAAGGGTAGGGTAGTGGAATAACACAGAACTAGTGTTAACGGGTGATCAATGGTCGGCTTGGGCTGAAGGACCCGTTTTCATTCTGGATCTTTGAATCAATCAAACAGCTCTGCATTTGAAACGCCTGTGTTCTCTCTTGGCAGTTTTGTAAATATTAGGGCTGCCATCAAAATTAATTTGACAATTCATGATCATTGTGGTGAAATAATGCATGCCAGTTAGCTAGAAACTCTGTGATGTCTTGAAAATAGAAACCTGAATAATGTTCTACTCATTGGCATGGAAATCTCTTTGAAATCCCCACACAGCTGATTACACCCACATGCTTAAATGACAGCTCAGCATACTGGTGTAAAGGTAAAAAAATGTCTGCCAGTCTCTGAAGAAGCAAAACCAGTTCCTCTTGTTTCCCCGTAGCAGCGAGAAAGGTTGACTTTCTTTTGACCTCTAGTCCCAGATTCTTCCCACTAGTGGAAACATCCACTCTATCCAAGCCTTTCACTGTTCTGTATGTTTCAATGAGTTCCCCCCTCATTTTTCTAAACTCCAGCGAGTACAGGCCCAGTGCCAGCAAACGCCCATCATAGGTCCAGCTTATCAATTGATGGTGGCAGGAACTCCTGGAAAGTCCCCACTGCTGACTCTTCACTGGAGTTTTAGAGATACAGCGCAGAAACAGGCCCTTCAGCCCACCGAGCCCGCGTGGGAACTGATCTCGGAGAAAACCCGCACGGTCACGGGTTCGATCCCGACTACGGGCGCTGTCTGCACGGAGTTTGTACATTCTGTCCGTGACCTGCGTGGGTTTTCTCCGAGATTTTCGGTTTCCTCCCACGCTCCAAAGACGTGCAGGTTTGTAGGTTCATTGACTTGGTATGAGTGTAAATTGTCCCTAGGTTAGTGCTTGTGTGCGGGGATCGCTGGTTGGCATGGACTTGGTGTGCCGAAGGGCCTGTTTCCACGTTGTATCTCTAAACTAAACTACATTGGTGTCCATCCATGCAGACAGTTAGAGTTTCATGGAGTATTTAATCCAGCACCTTCACAGAACAAAGAAAAACCCTTGGGTTTATTAATAACATCCATGATCTCAGGATTGTCAAAATGCTTTGCAACTATTGAAATAGTTGTGATATGTTGTCACTCTGATAATGTAGGAATGTTACTCTGAGAGGTTTGGAACGTTATATTAAGTGCTGGCAGTGATATGGACCTATGATATTTCAAGTGGAAGAGAGAATTGACCATACTAAGATATGAAATATGATTCCTTCATTTTAGAAATGACGGCTGAACAATCATGTTTGTAATGTAATACTCTCCCTAGCCTAAGTGTAGCACAACTATTTTACAGCATAGTCATACAGCAAGGAAACAGGCCTTTCAGCCCAACTCATCTATGCTGAGAATCTAAGCCCATCCTATCTTGGCCCATATCCCTATAAATTCCCTATCCATGTACCTGTCCAAATAGCTTTTAAATGTTGACATTTGCTTGCAATGACTCATGAATTTTCCGCACCATGAGAGGATATTTACATTGAGTATTGTCAGACTTTGCAGCATTTCCATGAGCCAGGTTGCTATAGTTATTTTCTCTCCATCAAGCGGATGTCTAATATATATTTGGAATTAAATATGCTATGTCAGAAAGGCTGGTGTTTTTGTGTTGGGAGTGGGGGTGTGTTAATTTAAGGAAAATTTAATTTGCAGTGAATGGTGGTGTGTTTTCTTTTGTTTAAGAAAGAACTGTAGATGCTGGAAAAATCAAAGGTAGACAAAAATGCTGGAGAAACTCAGCGGGTGAGGCAGCACCTGCTGAATAAGGGTCTCGACCCGAAACGTCACCTATTCCTTCGCTCCATAGATGCTGCCTGGCCCGCTGAGTTTCTCCAGCATTTTTGTCCACCTTTGTGTGTTTTCCTTTTCTCCCTTTTCACCTCCATGCTGGCTCTTATTTATCTAACGCAGCCATCTCATCCTTGCCCAGTTCGCTTTACGTGCTCTTCTAGATGGTGAATGTGGGAGGATTAATACAAATAGTGCAATTAACTGCAGTTGCAGGTTTACAGAAAAAGAGACAATGTGCTGGACTGACTCAGCTGGACAGGCAGCATCTCTGGAGAGAAGGAATGGGTGACGTTTCGGGTCGAGACCCTTCTTCATCCTCCTGTGTTACGGCATTCTGTAATAGTGAAACATTGAATGATAATTTTGCAAATTGGTAAATTTACCCGTTCTGTTTTTAGAACTATGGTTGGCATGTCTCTCTTGGGTTGTGTCTCATGTTTAAATTTTTTTTTTTTTGCATTCATTGCAGATAAAGCTACAAATCCCTTAAACCGAGAACTGGACTGGGACTCGATTACAGCATTCTGTGACCAGCTGAACAAGGAATTGGAAGGGTAGGCACCATTATTTTTGTTATTTTATTTTATATTTTTTAAATATCTGGAGGTAAGTTTTCAAACTTCCATACTTCTTGCCTGAGTGGAGACCAGGGTGAGACTGGTCTTTGATTATGCTGGTGGCCTTGCCACGACAGCCTGAACAGTAGAGAGAGTTAGTTTGCGGGATGGTCTGGGTTACATCCATAACTCTCTGGCTGGCTAAATAATACCCTTTGAAGAAAATGATTTCTACACTAATATGTTTAGAACTATTTGCTGTTCTTGAGTTAAGCTTTGGGTTGTGCAATGTTTTCCTGCCTGTTCCTTATTAAGTTATTTTAATATATGTAGGATTATTCTTAAATGATAACAATTTTTCTAGCAATGTAAACTTCAGTATTTAATGTTCTGCATTACTTTTGGTGATTTATACCTATCCCAGTAATTCATTTCTTTCTTCCCTCCACTCATGCTCTAGACCCCAGCTTGCTACAAGATTTCTGGCACATAAGATCCAGTCCCCACAAGAATGGGAAGCTGTTCAAGCCTTGACGGTAAGATCTGTAATCTCTTTGTCCAAAATGTCCCGAGCATTAAATGCTTGTCAAGATGATCGTCATTCCAGTGCTGGGCCACCGTAGCCTCAGTATAGCAACAAGGAACTACAGGTGCTGGTTTACAAATGAAGACACCGAGTGCTGGAATAGCTCAGTGGGTCGGGAGAACAAGGGGTAGGTGTCGTTTCGGGTTGAGAGTATTGGTAAACTACATCTTATCGTCAAATATTAGACTGCTGGGTGATATTTTTCCTGACCCGCTGAGTTACTCCAGCACTCAGTGCCTTTTGGTAAACGAGCATCTGCATTTCCTTATGTCCTGTGTAACTAATCTAGTTTATCATTGCTGGTTAACACCCAGTGGCTCTTGCTTAAGGTTCATATTGCTAAACAGGAGCTGTGTATGACCTGGCAGCATCACTCTCATCATCATTCAGCAAGAATATGTACGCAGGAGGAGAGTTCAGTTCAGCTTATTGTCACTTGTACCGAGGTACAGTGAAAAGCTTTTGTTGCATGCTAACCAGTCAATACACGATTGAAAAGACAATACATGATTACAATCGAGCCATTTGCAGTGTACAGATACATGATAAGGGAATAACGTTTAGTGCAAGGTAAAGCCAGCAAAGTCCGATCAAGGATAGCCCGATGGTCACCAAAGAGGTAGATAGTTCAGCACTGCTCTCTAGTTGTGGTAGGATGGTTCAGTTGCCTGATAACAGCTGGGAAGAAACTGTCCCCGAATCTGGAGGTGTGCGTTTTCACACTTCTGTACCTCTTGACCGATAGGGAGAGGGGAGAAGAGGGAGTGGCCGGGGTGCGACTGGTCCTTGATTATGCTGCTGGCCTTGCCGAGGCAGCGTGAGGTACAAAGCTGATGCTGATGAAAGCATGATCCTGGCAGAGGTTCACGGGGCTGTATGTCACGGAATTTATGTGTTTATTTTCCTCAGCTTCAGACAAACTCCAATTAAATCATTTGCAGCATTTTCAGGATGACTGCAGTTCTGGCACAAAACAGTCAGTCTGAGGAAATGTCTCAACCCGAAACGTCACCCATTCCTTCTCTCCAGAGATGCGGCTGCCTGTCCCGCTGAGTTTTACTCCAGCACTTTGTGTCTAACAGTTAACACCCGTCTAAGTTTAGAAAACCCCTGATGTTGTCATTCAGGGAAGAGCAACAACAATCTACCCTGTACTTTTGTGTAAAATGCTAAAGAGATTAGAAAATATATACAAAAGTGTTTTGTAATTTCATCCAGTGTTAATGACGTTATCCGTTCTTTAGTTTATTGACATTTATCCTTTTTCAATGTAGGTCTTGGAGACGTGTATGAAAAACTGTGGCAAAAGATTTCACAATGAAGTTGGAAAGTTCAGATTTTTGAATGAACTAATCAAAGTGGTGTCGCCCAAAGTAAGTGTGACGATGGGATTCTGACCCTTTGTACCGTGATAACATCTGAAGGATGCTTCAAGAATGAGCAGCCTGTATTTGATCTGATTCTCGGGTCTTGATTGGCAGGTTTTTAAGATGGAATAATCTTCAGGAACGGGGCTGGTAATCAGTGTTTTTGGGTATGGTAATCTGTGGTACATCAGCCATCTTGTGCACCAAACCTTCTTTAAAAGGCAGAATGTAGATGGAGACAGTAAGACTAGTTGGGAGAACTGGGGAGGAGATGGAGAGAGAGGGAAAGCAAGGGCTGTCTGAAGTTAGAGAAGTTAATGTTCAAACCGCTGGGGTGTAAACTACCCAAGCAAAATAAAATAAAAGGACTGGACCAGCTAGATGCAGGAAAAATGTTCCCAATGTTGGGCGAGTCAGGGGACACAGTCTTAGAATAAAGGGGAGGTCATTTAGGACTGAGGTGAGAAAAAACGTCTTCACTCAGAGAGTTGTGAATTTGTGGAATTCCCTGCCACAGAGGGCAGTGGAGGCCAAATCACTGGATGGATTTAAGAGAGAGTTAGCTAGAACTCTAGGGGCTAGTGGAATCAAGGGATATGGGGAGAAGGCAGGCACGGGTTATTGATTGGGGACGATCAGCCATGATTGTAATGAATGGCGGTGCTGGCTCGAAGGGCCGAACGGCCTCCTCCTGCACCTATTTTCTATGTTTCTATGAGGTGCTGTTCCTCCAATTTGCGGTGGGCCTCACTCTGACAGTAGGCCTCTGACAATGGAGACTGAAAAAGCTGGAGTAACTCAGCGGGTCAGACACCATCTCTGAAGCAAAGGAATTGGTGACGTTTGGGGTCGAGGCTGAAGAAGGGTCTCGACCCGAAACATCACCTATTCCTATTCTCCAGAGATGCTGACTGACCCGCTGAGTTACACCATCCTTTTCTGTCAATCTCAGGCATATAGTTAACAATGTGACTAGAACATCAGAAAAATAAATCAAATTCTTAAGGGGTTGGACAGGCTAGATGCAGGAAGATTGTTCCCGATGTTAGGGAAGTCCAGGACAAGGGGTCACAGCTTAAGGATAAGGGGCAAATCCTTTAAAACCGAGATGAGAAGAACTTTTTTCACACAGAGAGTGGTGAATCTCTGGAACTCTCTGCCACAGAGGGTAGTCGAGGCCAGTTCATTGGCTATATTTAAGAGGGAGTTAGATGTGGCCCTTGTGGCTAAGGGGATCAGGGGTATGGAGAGAAGGCAGGTACGGGATACTGAGTTGGATGATCAGCCATGATCATATTGAATGGCGGTGCAGGCTCGAAGGGCCGAATGGCCTACTCCTGCACCTAATTTCTATGTTTCTAAATGTGTTGCCTCGTGAGGTAAATTCTTTCAATTACAATCTGCGAAAGCTTTAAACATTTTTTTTTTTAAAGTTGTTTTATTAGGAAATCCACTTCAAGCATTATCGGTTGGTGTAATCGTTTGTGTTTTGTTTCTCATCAGTATCTTGGAACACGAGCTCCTGAGAAGGTGAAAAATAAAGTCCTAGAATTGATGTTCAGTTGGACAGTGGGTTTACCAGATGAACTGAAGATCACAGAAGCTTATCACATGCTGAAAAAGCAAGGTTGGTTTAGATCACAAGACATTGGAGCAGAATTAGGACATTTTGCCCATCGAGTCTGCTCTGCTATTCGATCGTGGCTTATCTTATTTCTACCTCTCAATACAGTTCTCCTGCCTTCACCCACCCCTCCCCTCCTGATGTTTGATGCGCTTACTAATCAAGAACCTATCATACCCCACTTATATCTTGGCCTCCATAGCTGTCTATGACAATGAACTCCACAGATTCACCAAGTGTTCAAGAAGGAACTGCAGATGCTGGAAAATCGAAGGTACACAAAAATGCTGGCGAAACTCAGCGGGTGCAGCAGTATCTATGGAGCGAGGGAAATAGGGAAATCTGAAGAAGGGTTTCGTCCCGAAACGTTACCTATTTCCTTCACTCCATAGATGCTGCTGCACCCGCTGAGTTTCTCCAGCATTTTTGTGTAACTTCCACAGATTCACCACTCTGGTTAGATAAATTCCTCCTCATCTTCATTCTAAACCTAGCCGCGTTCTCCTGAAACACTGCCTGACCCTCTGAGTTACACCAGCACTTGAAGTCTTTTAAAATGTAAATTACTGCCGACGAGAGATAAAAAAGAATCCTGCTGACATTTCCAGCAAGCATGAGTGAGTGCCCTCTGGTTTGCTCTTTTGCTCATAATCCTGCATTCTTCATTGAACAAGTACTCGTGCTAAACTGCATGAAGTGTCTTTGCATTGCCATCAACAAAGGGTGTGATTTAAAAAAAAAAATAATAATAATTTTGTTTTCGCCATTATTCCACAGGAATTCTAAAGCAGGATCCCGTGTTGCCTAAAGAAGAGCTTCTCCCTTCACCCCCTCCACGTCCAAAGAATGCTATGTTTGAAGATGAGGAAAAATCGAAGGTAATTCATTGATCCCTGGAGCTGGATAGTCCACAGTGAGACACGGCCGATTATAGATTTTAGTTGAATTATGTTAGAAAGGCTCAACATCATTATGTTTTGGTGGCAAAAACGGGAAAGCAGACTATTATCTAAATGGTGGCCGATTGGAAAGGGGGAGATGCAGCGAGACCTGGGTGTCATGGTACACCAGTCATTGAAGGTAGGCATGCAGGTGCAGCAGGCAGTAAAGAAAGCGAATGGTATGTTAGCTTTCATTGCAAAAGGATTTGAGTATAGGAGCAGGGAGGTTCTACTGCAGTTGTACAGGGTCTTGGTGAGACCACACCTGGAGTATTGCTTACAGTTTTGGTCTCCAAATCTGAGGAAGGACATTATTGCCATAGAGGGAGTGCAGAGACGGTTCACCAGACTGATTCCTGGGATGGCAGGACTGTCTTATGAGGAAAGACTGGATAGACTTGGTTTATACTCTCTAGAATTTAGGAGATTGAGAGGGGATCTTATAGAAACTTACAAAATTCTTAAGGGGTTGGACAGGCTAGATGCAGGAAGATTGTTCCCGATGTTAGGGAAGTCCAGGACAAGGGGTCACAGCTTAAGGATAAGGGGGAAATCCTTTAAAACCGAGATGAGAAGAACTTTTTTCACACAGAGAGTGGTGAATCTCTGGAACTCTCTGCCACAGAGGGTAGTTGAGGCCAGTTCATTGGCTATATTTAAGAGGGAGTTAGATGTGGCCCTTGTGGCTAAGGGAATCAGAGGGTATGGAGAGAAGGCAGGTACGGGATACTGAGTTGGATGATCAGCCATGATCATATTGAATGGCGGTGCAGGCTCGAAGGGCCGAATGGCCTACTCCTGCACCTAATTTCTATGTTTCTATGAAATAGCATTATGTTAGAAAGGCTTGTTTCATCATTTGTTGGGTTTAATATTTGATCTTCCAGATGAACAAATATTCTATACATTTACTGCATGAGGGAAAAGTAGAAAAAAATTGCCTTTATATAGAACCTTTCACGATCTTGCCATCCAGTCGGTCAGAAAAGGATTTGGTTGATTATGTACTACTGTAGACAAAAGGACACAACAAATTTTGTTGAGAGATAAAGTACGGAAATAGGCCCTTTGACCCACTAAGTCTGCGCTGACCAGTGATGCCCGTGCACCAACACCCACGCCAACGTCCACACTCACACTCGCACCCACACTCACATTCACACCCACACCCACGATAGCATCCGTAGCCCGTTTCAAATCCGGGTCTCGGGCGCTGTGAGGCAGCAACTATACCGCTGCGCCACCCTGCCTCCCAGTGCTGGAATAACTCAGCAGATCAGTCAGGCAGCATCCCGGGAGAACATGGACGGGTGACGTTTCAAGTTGACACCCCTCTTCTGACTCTTACAATGAAGTTGCTGGTCAATAGACAAAAGGACCCAAAGTGTTGGAGTAACTCAGCAGGTCAGGCAGCATCTCTGGAATTCTTTGTTGCTACATTTTGCCTCTAGAGACACCAGGTGGCGATGTATAGTCACCGCCTGAAAGCTGATGAGGTTGACGGCATTTTCTGACCGTATCAAAGGTTGTATTGTGTCGGAAGGAACTGCAGGTGCTAGTTTACACTGAAGGTAGACACAAAATGCTGGAGTAACTCAGCGGGGCAGGCAGCATCTCTGGATAGAAGGAGTGGGTGACGTTTCGGGTCAGGACCCTTCTTCAGGCTGAGTGTCAGAGAGAGAGATACACCGAGATAAGGAAGTGTGAGGTGTGAAAACAAGACATCAAAATGGATGAGGTTCAAGGAAAATGTGGACTAGATCAATGTTCGGAGTGGGTGATGATTCGGGTCAATAGACAATAGGTGCAGGAGTAGGCCATTCGGCCCTTCGAGCCAGCACCACCATTCAATGTGATCATGGCTGATCAGTACCCCGTTCCTGCCTTCTCCCTATATCCCCTGACTCCGCTATTTTTAAGAGCCCTATCTAGCTCTCTCTTGAAAGTATCCAGAGAACCGGCCTCCATCGCCCTCTGAGGCTGAGAATTCCACAGACTATGGTCGAGACTATAGATTATATTGTTCAGCTTCTAAACCAGTTGTATTGTAACTGATTCCTGGGATGTCAGGACTGTCTTATGAAGAAAGACTGGATAGACTTGGTTTATACTCTCTAGAATTTAGAAGATTGAGAGGGGATCTTATAGAAACTTACAAAATTCTTAAGGGGTTGGACAGGCTAGATGCAGGAAGATTGTTCCTGATGTTGGGGAAGTCCAGGACAAGGGGTCACAGCTTAAGGATAAGGGGGAAATCCTTTAAAACCGAGATGAGAAGAACTTTTTTCACACAGAGAGTGGTGAATCTCTGGAACTCTCTGCCACAGAGGGTAGTTGAGGCCAGTTCATTGGCTATATTTAAGGGAGTTGGATGTGGCCCTTGTGGCTAAGGGGATCAGGGGGTATGGAGAGAAGGCAGGTACGGGATACTGAGTTGGATGATCAGCCATGATCATATTGAATGGCGGTGCAGGCTCGAAGGGCCGAATGGCCTCTACTCCTGCACCTAATTTCTATGTTTCTATGTGACCGTATGAAACTCCATTATTTTGATTGCTACTGTTTCTTTTCAGCTACTGGCAAGACTGCTGAAGAGCAACCACCCTGAAGATCTACGAGCTGCAAATAAACTAATCAAGGAGATGGTCCAGGAGGTTGGTCAAAGTTCCTGAAAGGCATTGCCGACTGTGTGATTACCTGGAAGGCCCACAGTGGGCACTTGAATTGCAATGTTAAACGGGAGGCATACATTTGTTGCTTTCACTGTCTCATGATATAGTGCAGGGCAATATCTGCTTGCCATTCCATGTCCAGCCCTCTGGTCTGGTGAATGAAGTCTTCATGTAATTGTTTAGAGTTGCAGCATGTAAACAGGCTCTTTGGCCCACTGAGTCCACACCAGCCATAGACGACCCTTTCACAGGAGTTTTGTTTAAGAAGGAACTGCAGATGCTGGAAAATCGAAGGTAGACAAAAGTGCTGGAGAAACTCAGCAGGTGAGGCAGCATCCATGGAGCGAAGGAAATAGGCGACTTTTCGGGTCTTGACCCGAAACGTCACCTATTCCTTCGCTCCATGGATGCTGCCTCACCCGCTGAGTTTCTCCAGCGTTTTTGTCTACTTTCACAGGAGTTCCTTGTTTGGTTTGGGGATAGAGCATGGCAAACAGGCCCTTTGGCCCGCCAAATGTGTGCCGTCCATTGATTCCCGCACACTAACACTATCCTACACACACAAGGGACAATTTATACACCAAGTGCGTGCCGACCAGTGATTCCCGCACACTAACACTATCCTACACACGCACAAGGGCCAATTTAAAATGTTCACCATAGCCAATGAATCTACAAACCTGTACATCTTTGGAATGAGGGATGAAACCAGAGCTCCCGGAGAAAACCCACACTGTCACGGGGAGAATGTACGAACTCCGTAAAGACAGCACCCGTAGTCAGAATCGAACAAGGGTCTCTGGCGCTGTGAGGCAGCAACTCTTATCGCTGCACCACCGTGCCGGCTCTGGAGGGAATGGATAGGTGATGCTTCAGTTTGGGGACCCTCCCTCAAACTGCGGCAGGAATGTATCCATTACCTCCGCAGATGCTGCCTGACCCTGAGCTCCCCATCGCTGTGTGTTTTGCTCAAGATTCCAGCATCTGCAGTCCCTTGTGTCGTCAGTAACCTATCCACTGTTCCAGCCACCCAATCTTCTCCCTCCTACTTTCGTGACTCTTTCTCGCTTGCCGCTTCACTAATGGTCCGGTGAAGGTATGCGACCTGTAGTGACCAACACTGTCTTCAAATCCTTAGGACCAGAAGAGAATGGAGAAGATTTCTAAAAGAGTGAATGCAATTGAGGAGGTGAACAATAACGTTAAACTTCTGAGTGAGATGCTGGAGAACTACAGCAAAGATGAAACCTCGGAGAGCAATGAAGAAATAATGAAGGTTAGTGTGTACATTAGGGGGGAAAAAAATATTTGAATGTGCTATAAACTGACTGCTTGGCTCCACAATCCCACTGCCTTTGATCAGTGGGAATAGTTCGTGCCATCTGTCTTTATTGAGGCACACACAACAAAGATTATTTCATTGTGAATTATTTATCAGTCATAACACCACCTCTATGTATCAGGATATAATGCATCCTGTTTCCGTATGGTCCTGGGAGGTGTGGTTTCAATTGCCGTATGTTAGAGGAAAGATGTTGTCAAACTGGAAAGGGTGCGGAGAAGATTTACGAGGATGTTGCCAGGGCTAAAGGGTGTGAGCTACAGGGAGAGGTTGATCGGGCTGGGACTCTATTCCCTCGAGCGCAGGAGGATGAAGGATGATCTTATAGAGGTGTACAAAATCATGAGAGGAATAGATCGGGTAGATGCACAGAGTCTCTTGCCCAGAGTAGGGGAATCGAGGACCAGAGGACATAGGTTTAAGGTGAAGGGGAAAAGATTTAACAGGCATCTGAGGGTTAACTTTCACACAAAGGGTGGTGGGTGTATGGAACGAGCTGCCAGAGGAGGTAGTTGAGGCTGGGACTATCCCAACATTTGAGAAACAGTTATACAGGTGCATGGATAGGACAGGTTTGGAGGGGTATGGATCAAACGTGGGAGGTGGGACTGGTGTAGCTGGGACATGTTGGCCAGTGTGGGTTCCACACTGTATCACTCTATGACTGCAGTGCCCTGGAAGTGTTTCACATTAACTTAATCTGTTTGTTCCTTTTGCACAGGAATTGTACCAGCGATGTGAAAAGATGAGACCCACACTATTCAGATTGGCGAGTGATACTGAGGATAATGATGAGGCTCTCGGTAAATCTGCAAATTAATAACGTTAACTTGCCTACATGGCTATATTACTTTGTTTATTCTGTTGGTTCTGGTTAACCAAATACCACGTGAAATGTCCATCATTTTAGTACAGCATGCTGCAGGGAACCATGCATCCTGATAAAATGCTTTCTACAGCGCATCAGTAGATCTGAATATATTAGATTAACAACAGCGAGTGTTGAAACAAAATCCATCTATTTACAAGACAACTTGTAGTTCATAAGTTTGACACACAAAGCTGGAGTAACTCAGCGGGACAGGCAGCATCTCTGGAGAGAAGGGATGGGTGATGTTTCGGATTGAGACCCTTCTTTAGACTCTGGTGACGTTTCGGGTCGAGACCCTTCTTCAGACCTGGGTGGCGTTTCGGGTCAAGTCAAGTTTATTTGTCACATACACATACGAGATGTGCAGTGAAATGAAAAGGTCGAGACCTTTCTTCAGACAATAGACAATAGGTGCAGGAGTAGGCCATTTGGCCCTTCGAGCCAGCACTGCCATTCAATGTGATCATGGATGATCATCCCCAGTCAGTACCCTGTTCCTGCCTTCTCCCCATATCCCCTGACTCTGCTATTTTCAAGAGCCCTATCTAGCTCTCATAGAAACTTCGGCCCTTCGAGCCTGCACCGCCATTCAATATGATCATGGCTGATCATCCAACTCAGTATCCCGTACCTGCCTTCTCTCCATACCCCCTGATCCCCTTAGCCACAAGGGCCACATCTAACTCCCTCTTAAATATAGCCAATGAACTGGCCTCAACTACCCTCTGTGGCAGAGAGTTCCAGAGATTCACCACTCTCTGTGTGAAAAAAGTTCTTCTCATCTCTCTCTTGAAAGCATCCAGAGAACCTGCATCCACCGCAGGCTTGGGTGACGTTTCGAGTGGAGACCCTTTAGACTTGGGTGACGTTTCGGGTCAAGACCCTTTAGACTTGGGTGACGTTTCGGGTTGAGACCCTTCTTCAGACTCATTAGTTCATGAGCTTGCTTTCAATTTTTTGTTTCTCCAGCTGAAATCCTCCAAGCGAATGACAACTTAACGCAGGTCATTAACACGTACAAGAAGATCGTGAAAGGCGAAGAAATCAATGGGGTGACTGACACGCCGAGCATTAAAGGTATGTGTTTATCGTGTGGCTGCAATTAAAGCATAGAACAGTACAGCAGAGGAACGGGCCCTTCAGCCCACAATGTCCGTGTCGAACATGTCAGGGTGAATGTCTAAGATGAACACTAACTTGCTGGAGTAACGCAGCTGGACAGGCAGTATCTCTGGAGAGAAGGAATGGGTGACGTTTCGAGTCGAAACCCTTCTTTCGACCTGAAACGTCACCCATTCCTTCTCTCCAGTGATGGCTAAACTAAACTAAACTAAAAACCTGCACGTCTTTGGGATGTGGGAGGAAACCAGAGAACTCGGAGGAAACCTACAGTCGCAAAGAGAACGTGCAAACTCCACACAGACATCACATTGTAATGTCTCAACTGAATGACCATCGAAACACTCTGTTAGTGGATAACAAGCGACGGCCTTTATTGGAAGCCTTGCGGCCTTTGATGGAGCTGTTCCCAAACCATGCTGTGACACAATTATTTAGTATTGTCACTTTATCTGAGGAAGGTGTGAGAATATTAACGTGGTGTAATTGTGTCATTATTTCCAGCCAGCCGCTCTGCACTACTAGATCTGTGTGGGTTGGAGACTGGATCAAATGCTCCATCCTACCCTGCTGCCCCCGCTAATCAACATTGGAATGCAGAGCTCGCATCAGATCTCACCGGCTCCATATCATTACTAGATGATGAATTAATGTCATTAGGTAAGAACATTTTCCTCAATACTTCCCCCCCTATTGCCGAGATCAATGACTTGTTATCCTACTTAGCAGGCTCTAATTATTTAAACGTCCCTTCTTTAAGGTCATAGGAGCAGGAGCATCAAGTCTACTCCGCAGTTCAATCATGGCTGATCTATCTCTCCCTCCTAACCCCATTCTCCTGCCTTCTCCCCATAACCCCTGACACCCGCACTAATCAAGACTCTATCTCTGCCTTAAACATATTCACGGACTTGGCCCCCACAGAATTCCACAGATTCACCGCCCTCTAAAGAAATTCCTCCTCATCTCCTTCCTAAAGGAACGTCCTTTAATTCTGAGGCTGTGACCTCTGGTTCTATACTCTCCCACTAGTGGAAACATCCTCTCCATATCCACTCTCCCCAAGCCATTCACAATTCGGTAAGTTTAGCTTTTCTTTGTCTTTCCTCTCTCTCTTTCTCTCTCTCTCTTGATTCCTTTGGCCATAAATCCTTTCAGATCTCTGGACCCTTCCGTTTTGTGATTCTTGGGCATCACGGACCTTTAACTGTTCTGCCATTATTTCCGATCGTGACACTGGTTGCTTGGGCCCTAAATTGCCAAGTGTCTTTCTGTCTCCTTGTGTGGCTTTTGTTATTTCTCTGATGTATATTGTTAAGACACAGAGTTCTGGAGTAACTCAGCGGGTCAGGCAGCATCTGTGGAGAACATGGATAGGTGACGTTTCACAGAGTGCTGGAGTAACTCAGCGGGTCAGGCAGCATCTGTGGAGAACATGGATAGGTGACGTTTCACAGAGTGCTGGAGTAACTCAGCGGGTGCAGCAGCATCTATGGAGCTAAGGAAATAGGCAACGTTTCGGGTCGAAACCCTTCCGGGTTTCAGCCCGAAACGTTGCCTATTTCCAGAAGGGTTTCGGCCCGAAACGTTGCCTATTTCCTTCGCTCCATAGATGCTGCTGCACCATAACTCAGCGGGTCAGGCAGCATCTGTGGAGAACATGGATAGGTGACGTTTCACAGAGTGCTGGAGTAACTCAACGGGTCAGGCAGCATCTGTGGAGAACATGGATAGGTGACGTTTCAAGTTGTTGTCTTTCTTCAGACCCTGGGCAACATCTAAACCCCAAAATACGCTGCTTTAAAAAAAAAAAAGCCTGTTAATATTTATTTTCCTTTATCTGTAGGGCTGAATGACCTCGTCCCCAATACAATGCCCACAACGCAGGCTGTCGACTCAAGCAATTGGAATACATTTCAGGTAAGAGTGTAAAGCTTGGATCGCTTTTTATTTTTCTTCATTTAGTCTTGAAAATGTACATGGTCATATCTCTATTTTAAAGAATAATAACAGCATTGTGACAAAAAAATTCATATTTCAGGATGAAGTTCTGAATATTTTTTTATCTTCAAGAGTCGAGTGTTTTATTGTCTCTCCTAGATGCTAGATGGAATCCTCTTCCCCATATGCTTAACATTAACCTTCGGAGCAAATGCAGGAAGGGGGGAGAGACTAATATAGATGGGGCATGTTGGATGGTGTGGACAAATTGGGCCGAAGGGCCTGTTTCCGCGCAGTATGACTCCGAGTTAGCACTATGGCCCTGGCTGGTAGTTAAAAAGAATGATTATTATGCATTGTAATTCGTTGGAGCTGGTTTTCCTCTCTCTTTCCCCCCCCCCCCCCCCCACCATATTACAGCAGGTACAATCTTCAAAGGCGATGGTGGAGCACTTTGAATTGTCTTAAAAGAGATCTGAAGTATGCTATGGAAATATGAGGACTGTGTTATGATCATTCAAATATTTACTATTTAAACTATGTTTTGAATTACCAATGTGCAGTTAAATATCTTACATTTTAGATTTGGGTGCTGAAAGGTTGTGGAGAAACCTGTGTCTTAAATGCTGTACTGCTGTTTTTCTGTTTTTCGACCCGAAACATCACCCAATCCTTTTCTCCAGAGATGCTGCCTGTCCCGCTGAGTTACTCCAGCATTTTATGTCCATCTTCGGCGTAAGCCAGCAACTGCAGTTCTATCCTGCACCTGTCATTCCGTCCCGCACCCATCTCTATTCCAGCTTTCTGATCTATCTCTCCCTCCTAACCCCAATTTCCTGCCTCAATCGCTGACACCCGTACTTATCCAGAATCTATCTATCTCTGCCTTAAATATATCCACTGACTTGGCCTTCAAGTTCAAGTGAGTTTATTGTCATGTGTCCCTGATAGGACAATGAAATTCTTGCTTTGCTTCAGCACACAGAACATAGTAGGCATTTACTACAGAACAGATCAGTGTGTCCATATACCATTATATAAATATATACATACATTAATAAATAAAATGATAAAGTGCAAATAACAGATAATTGGTTATTAATAATCAAAGTTTTGTCCGAGCCAGGTTTAATAGCCTGATGGCTGTGGCTTCTGTGGCAAATAATTCCACAGATTCACCACCCTCTGACTAAATAAATTCCTCGTCATCTCCTTCCTAAAAGAACGTCCTTGGTATCATGGATGGCATGGGCAAGTTGGGCCGCAGGGCCTGTTTCTGTGTGTGAGATGTACAATTATCCTGTTTCCTTTCCATATAAGAACAAGTCCTGTTTGTATCCTCTCCAGTCTGCCGAGTCTGATGAGCTGAGTGGCCCTGCAGCCTCTGTGGAAGCCAGTATGATGTCTACGGAATTGCTAAAGCCAGCTACTTCGACTGCCTGCCACCAAACCCCGGCTGCCAGCGCAGGAAGTAAAGCCTTGGACGACTTGGATATGTTGGGGAAAACTCTCCTTCAGCAGTCGTTGCCTCCGGAATCTCAACAGGTTAAATGGTACGGGACAGACAAGTGGTACGGTGCCGTCAACAATGAGTCTGTTTGTGCTGGGAGAATTAGTGACGTCTGGACCCGCTGAGTTCCTCCAGCTTTTTGTGCCCCATCTGTGGAAGGAAATGGCCAGTCCACATTTTGGGCCAAAACCCTTCATCTGGACTGAGAGTGGAGGAGAGAGAGTTAAGAGTGGATAGGCGTGGCATCTCTTCTTCCTGCGTATGGCGTGCACAGCCTAAAGTTGTAGGACAACTTGTTCTATTTGATTGTGCACGCCAGGTTGATTGCATTCGTCGAAACAGGGCGGACCACGTGAAGGTTGCAATCTCCCACCCCATAGGTGTGGCAAGAGTTGGCAAGTGATAGGTAGGCCCGGAGAGAGGCACAAAATGCTGGAGTAACTCAGCGGGACAGGCAGCATCTCTGGAGAGAAGGAATGGGCGACGTTTCGGGTCGAGACCCTTCTTCAGACTGACAGTAGATCCGGAGTATTTAGTTCACATTTGGTTTCCCTTCAGAACAGTTGGATCCTTCCTAACTTATAGCAACACAAACTACAATGCTCCACTGTTTAGACATGACATGATAACTGGGACCACAAACGTATTCAGGTTATAATCCATCAATGGAGCAAAATTATCATGTGCTGCTTCGAATATCTTGGCTGCTATCAAGTGCCAATGAAGTTCTGTTTGGCCTGGGATACAGGTGTGACCATCTCCATCTCTGACACATTTCTTCATACTTTACTTGTCTTATTCACAGGTCGGCTCCTCAGCAAAGGCAAACACTTCGAGATCTCCAGAACAAAGCAGGCACTAACTCCGCATCTGCCATGGACACCATGCCACTCATGCCTGCTTTGACCAAGAGTGTCTCACCGATCTTGACAAGACCGATCCCTCCAACAGGCCTTACCCCTCACCCTGATCAGCCACTGGTGTTTGGGCATGGTTCGTTACTTGCCTCAGCCTCTGCCGGTGCCTCGAGCATAGGACAACGTGGAGCTCACTCCAGCGCTCACTCCGGCCTCAAATCATCACTGCTGTCTCACCAGGAAATATCGCTAACTAATGTTTTAGTACCTCTAGAATCTATAAAACCAAGTGAGTAACTAAATAGTTTTCACAACCCGTTCTCTATGGGGACGCAAGAAACCACAGACGCTGGAATCTGGAGCAAAACACAAACTGCTGGAAGAACCTGCTGCTCCGGCAGCATCTGTGGAGGAGTGGACAGGCTGAACAAGGGTTCCAACCCAAAATATCACCCGTCCATTCCCTCCACAGATGCTGTCAACGAACCCGTCTGACTCAACCTAAAATGTCACCCATTCCTTTTCTCCAGAGATGCTGCCTGACTCGCTGAGTCCCGGCAGCACATTGCTTTGCTGTTGTCTGGATGATTTTGTGAAGTCAGGATTATTCTGAACAGAAAATGTTTGGAAACAAGAAACTGCAGATGCTGGTTTACACAAAAGGACGCAAAGTGCTGGAGTCGGAAGGAACTGCAGATGCTGGTTTATACCGAAGACCGGCACAAAATGCTGGAGTAACTCGGCGGGTCTGGCAGCATCTCTGGAGAAAAGGAATGGGTGACATTTTAGGTTGAGTCCGACGGGTTCGTTGACAAAGAACTGGAAAGCACGATGAAAATTAGTTCAGTAATTTTCAAAGAGGGATTGGAAAAAAATATTTTTTGAGGGGAAAACTGCAGGAGTTACGGGATAGAGTTGGACAAATTGCTAACTTTTCTGAAGGCACTGATGAGTCCGGTTTATTGTAGAGATGAGGAAAATTAACTCGGGCTTGCATTTCTGGACTACTGGGTTTTTTTTCAATCTACTAAAGTAGGATTCTATGGAATAATACACTATACTTTAGTGTGGTGTTGATATAACATGGGTGATTGTTGTAGAATGGATGATGTGGTATGGGTGGATGTTGTGTGACAAGAGTGTTATGGAGGAGTAGGGAAGAACTGCAGTTGCTGGTTTAAATCGAAGGTAGACGCAAAATGCTGGAGTAACTCAGCGGGGACAGGCAGCACCTCTGGAGAGAAGGAATGGGTGACGTTTTGGGTCGAGACCCTTCTTCAGACTGAAATGTCACCCATTCCTTCTTTCCAGAGATGCTGCCTGTCCAGCTGAGTTACTCCAGCATTTTGTGTCTACCTTACAGAGTGTTATACCTCACTGGTGTGTGGGGCGGGGGGGAGAGAACGAAGGAGGTCCAGGTGTAGGGGAACTGCCCGGGGGGGGGGAGAACAAAGGAGGTCCAGGTGCAGCGAAACTGCCGGAGGGGGGGGGGGGGGGGGGAGAAAAAAAGGAGGACTGGTCGCGGGATACTTTATATAACTTTGTGCCCTTTATGTGGCTACTCTTTGCATACCTCATGTGTGCAAAACATAGAATATCACCCTGACTTGTCACATGTGACAATGAAATACTCATTCATTCATTCTATAACACCAGAGGTACTATAGTGTATTATGTGGCAGAGGTATTTCAGAATGTAAATATCTCTCCCGACGAGAGGGCCTGTACTTCGGGCCGTCCGTAGCGGCGACTGCGGAGGGTTCGTGGCCCCGACCACGGGTAAAAAAAGGAGGAGGACTGTCTGTACTTTGTGCCTTCCCCCACAGTGAAAGAATGCTGTTGTGTTAAATTTTATTGTGTGTTCTTTTTAAGTGTACCATTGCTGTCAAATTCATTTCACTGCACCTTTGGCTGCATGTGATAAATAAAATTGACTTTGACTTTATCCATTGACATCATCTTTTTTTCCTTCTTACAGGTAGCATCTTACCAGTGACAGTGTACGATAAGAATAGCTTTCGCATTCTCTTTCACTTTGCAAAGGACCCCCCTCATGGCCAGCCTGATGTGTTGGTGGTGGTCACGTCTATGATAAGCACAGCACCACAAACGGTGAAAAATATAAGATTCCAAGCTGCTGTTCCAAAGGTGAGTTGGCCTCAACACCTTTTAAATTCTTTAATTTTCAATATACGTTTGAGTTTAGTTTATTGTCATGTGTACCGAGGTACAGTGAAAAGCTTTAACATGCGATCCAGTCAGCAGAAATTAATGCATGATTACAGTCGAGCCGTCCACAGTGTATAGATACTCGATAAAGGGAATAATGCGAATTATGTTTAGCACAAGATAAAGTCCAGTAAATTCCCGATCAAAGATAGTCAGAGGGTCCCCAATGAGGAAGCTAGTTATTCAGCACTGCCCTATGGTTGTGGTAGGATGGTTCATAGAAACATAGAAAATAGGTGCAGGAGTAGGCCATTCGGCCCTTTGAGCCTGCACCACCATTCAATGTGATCATGCCTGATCATCCAACTCAGTATCCTGTACCCCCTGATCCCATTAGCCACAAGGGCCACACTCCCTCTTAAATATAGCCAAGGAACTGGCCTCAACTACCTTCTGTGGCAGAGAATTCCCCAGATTCACCACCACTCTCTGTGTGAAAAATATTGTTCTCATCTCGGTCCTAAAAGATTTCCCCCTTATCCTTAAACTGTTACCCCTTGTTCTGGACTTCCCCAACATCGAGAATAATCTTCCTGCATCTAGCCTGTCCAACCCCTTAAGAATTTTGCACGTTTCTATAAGATCCCCCCCCTCGATCTTCTAAATTCTAGCGAGTACAACAGCTGGGGCAGGTTTTATTATTTGACATTATTGAATCATTGTCGAGACCCGAAACGTCACCTATTCCTTCGCTCCTTAGATGCTGCCTCACCCGCTGAGTTTCTCCAGCATTTTTGTCTACCTTCGATTTTTCCAGCATCTGCAATTCTTTCTAAAACAAACTTGAGTAATTGTGCGGGTCTGGCAGCATCTCTGGAGAAAAGAAATAGGTGGCGTTTTGAGAAGGGTCTGGACCCGAGACGTCACCCGTTCCTTTTCCCCTGAGATACAGCGTGACCCGCTGAGTTGCTCCCTACACAATAAATATTTTCAATTGCTGTGTTTCAGGTCATGAAGGTGAAACTTCAGCCTCCCTCTGGCACCGAGCTGCCAGCATTCAATCCTCTCGTTCCACCTTCCGCAATTACACAGGTCTTGCTTCTAGCAAACCCACAGAAGGTGAGTCTAAGTCGTGTTAGAAACATAGAAACATAGAAATTAGGTGCAGGAGTAGGCCATTCGGCCCTTCGAGCCTGCACCGCCATTCAATATGATCATGGCTGATCATCCAACTCAGTATCCCGTACCTGCCTTCTCTCCATACCCTCTGATCCCCTTAGCCACAAGGGCCACATCTAACTCCCTCTTAAATATAGCCAATGAACTGGCCTCAACTACCCTCTGTGGCAGAGAATTCCAGAGATTCACCACTCTCTGTGTGAAAAAAGTTCTCCTCATCTCGGTTTTAAAGGATTTTCCCCCTTATCCTTAAGCTGTGACCCCTTGTCCTGGACTTCCCCAACATCGGGAACAATCTTCCTGCATCTAGCCTGTCCAACCCCTTAAGAATTTTGTAAGTTTCTATAAGATCCCCTCTCAATCTCCTAAATTCTAGAGAGTATAAACCAAGTGTTGGTGCATCCTCTGTGCCGAACCACTACCCCAGGCAAATGTCTTGTCACAGTCGTGCAGCATGAAAACAGGCCCTTCGGCCCAACTCATCCCCATTGAAGCTAGTTCCACTTGCCCATGCTTGACCCTTATCCCTCCCTCCCTCTCTCATCCTTTCCTATCCATGTACCCAAGAGTGGGTAATTCGAGTTGCATGTTCCGTTCCAACGTTTCCTAAAGTGTGGCTTCGTTCTTTGCAGGAGAAAGTGCGATTACGATACAAGCTCACGTTTGCGCTGGGCGACCAAACCTTCAATGAAATGGGAGACGTGGACGAGTTCCCACCTCCAGAGTCCTGGGGGAGTCTCTAACACGGACACAAACAGACACTACATGGGCACCTCTCTACTCTATTGCTAGGAGACCGCCTGCATTTTACTTATTAGGGTGAACTTAAAAGGGGTGACCATGGTTTTAAAATGGTGTCCTGACGCAGTCCGTTTCTAATTTCTAGGGCTGATCTTACCACACAATAAACTGCTCCGGAGCGACAACTCTGTTCTGATACTGAGCAAGACCTTGTTACTCCTGCTGTTAACTAGTTATGTCACAAATAGTTTCTCCCCCTCCCCCCCCCTCTGTGTGCAATAGTGTTGCAGCTCCTGTCGTAAGGACTCCATAACTTTATTCAGTATGTGATAAAATCATTCAAAGTTTTATTCCTGACTCGTTTCAAAGTCTACTTTTTCGGAGGCGCTCGTTAGCGCCCGCCTCTGTTGGTGTGTCGCCTTCTGGAATATGATTTTTATTTTATTTTGTCCGCAAGTTTGGATGAATAAGTGGCAGAAGTTGTGGCTAGTGGACAGGAGAAGGGTTGGAGCCGAGAGGTTCAACTTCCCAGTTCCTGCCCTTGGGTAGCGTGTTACCTTGGATATTAGGTAGCGCGTTGGAGGCTGGTTGTGTGCTCCAATGTTGCGGTTTGTTCGTGATTTGGTCAAAGAATGTGGGAAGAAACTGCTGGAGTAGCTGAGTGAGGCAGGCAGTATCTCTGGAGAGAAGGAATGGGTGACGTTTCTTTAGTCTGAAGAAGGGTCTCGACCCGAAAGGTCAGAGAAAGATAGACATAGAAAATTGGTGCAGGAGTAGGCCATTCGGCCCTTCGAGCCAGCACCACCATTCAATATGAACATGGCTGATCATCCAAAATCAGTACTCCGTTCCTGCTTTACATAGAAAATAAGTGCAGGAGGAGGCCATTCGGCCCTTTGAGCCAGCACCGCCATTCATTGTGATCATGGCAGATCATCCACAATCAATAATCCGTGCGTGCCTTCTCCCCATACCCCTTGATTCCACTAGCCCCTAGAACTCTATCTAACTCTTTTAAATTCATCCAGTGAATTGGCCTCCACTGCCTTCTGTGGCAGGGAATTCCACAGCTTCATAACTCTCTGGGTGGACAAAGTTCCCCGTTCCTTCTCCCCAGAGATGCCTCCTGACCCGCTGAGTTACTCCAGCATTTCGTGTCTACCTTCGGCGTATACCGGCATCTGCAGTTCCTTCCTACACGAATGTTGGAAAGAATCTGGGTGGTGGGAGAAGGGGCAAATAAAGTCCAGCAAGGAGAGGAATAATTTTTAATGTCCGAACCACTGCAATTTTCCATCTCAAACAGATGCAGAGTTAAGACTATGCCCCTTGATTTAGCTTGCATGTATTTCTGTTTGGGGGGGGAAAAAAAGCTAGTTCTTCGGATGTACATGATCTGTTTCTCCTCTGCACCCAACAAGGCCCAAGTAGTTCACAAGGAATATTTGAAGCGGGTGTCCCTTGCTGAAGTTTGGTTTGCTCACCTTGGCTTCCCCATGGCTGGTTCAGCCACAGAGTATCCAGCTGAGAATACTGACCTTATGCAGCCTTTAAGTACGTACCTGCGGGTGAGAAACCTAATCCCTTTGCTCTTCCCTCTCCGGTGTAAAAATAGCTCGGCAAATAGTGTGATCTTGTCCTGATCTGAAATCTTCAAAATGAGCAATACTAACCTGAGACATCGGGTGGCCACTGTGGCGCAGCGGGTAGAGTTACTGCCTCACAGCGCCAGAGACCCGGGTTCCATCCTGACTACTGGTGCTTGTCTGTACCGAGTTTGTACCTTCTCCCCGTGACCTGCGTGGGTTTTCTCCGAATTCTTCCGTTTCCCCCCACACTCCAAAGACGTGCAGGTTTGTAGGTTAATTGGCTTGGTATAAATGTAGAAATTGTCCCTAGTGGGTGTAGGATAGTGTTAATGTGCAGGGATCGCTGGTTGGCACGGACCCGGTGGGCTGAAGGGCCTGTTTCCGCCCTGTATCTCTAAGTGCTTTCATGTCACAGGGTGATGGAGCATTGGTGAAATAAGCGTTAGGAAGAGAAGTTAGAACAACTTGAGACTGAGGTAGTAATAAACTCTGCTTTAATCCAAGTGCAGGTGATATGCTTTGCATTTTTAATGTTCCTTAAAGTTAGTTTAGTGCCAGTAATCACTGTGATTAGTGTGAAGGTAGACACAAAATGCTGGAGTAACTCAGCGGGACAGGCAGCATCTCTGGAGAGAAGGAACGGGTGACGTTTCAGGTCGAGACCCTTCTTCAGCCTGATTTTGTGCCTATCTTCGATTTAAACAAGCATCTGCAGTTCCTTCCTGTACGTGATTCGTGAGACCCCTACTGTTGGACTTGACTCTTAAACTCCTGAGGGAAAATTCTTTCCCGAGATCCTTACTTGCAGGTGAATCGAGCAAGGATTCAGAGTGGCTCTTTGCACAGTGGGCTACAGATGCAGGCTGTAGAGCCCTGTGCACAAAGCTGAGACTTAACTGGGAGGAGGGTCCTGGTGGCGGATGGAGAAAGACAGAGTGGATCTTGGGCACCATATGTGGCAGAGACATAGAGATTTGCAGCGTGGAAACAAGCCCCTTTGGCCACTCTTGCCCAAACCGGCCAAAATGTCCCATCTACATTAGTCGCACCTGTGCGTTTGACCCAGGTCCTTCTAAACCTCTCCTAACCATGTGGCTGTCTGATTGTTTCTTAAACATTGCCTCAATTACCTCCTCCTGTAGCTCGTTACTCCTCACATTCCTATTAAATCTCTGCACCCTCACCTTGAACCTATGTCCTCTGGTCCTCGATTCCCCCCCACTCTGGGCAAGAGACACTGTGTGTTTTCCCGATCTATTCCTCTCATGATTTTGTACACCTCCGTGCGATCACCCCTCATCCTCCTGCGCTCCAAGGAATAAGAGTCCCAGCCTGCTCAACCTCTCCCTATAGCTCAGGCCCTCAATGAAGAGTATAGGTGCACATCAGTGGATGGGGATGTGGTGGGTTTGAGCAGTGGACTATTTCAGCTGGAGTGGCTCGGCCCACTCAAGTACTGAACGGATAATGTACATCGACCAAGGCGATAGTCGCCTCCAAAAATAGAGGCGTGAAAATGAGAATGTGGGTGAGGCCTTACACTTAGAGTTTGCACATGTGGTCTGCAGAATGCACAAGTGATAGATGACTTGTTAGTCTGTGAGCTGGAACGTGGTTGATTACAAGGGTCCTCTTTAACTGGATCTTAATTCCGATCGCAGAAATCATTACATATCTGAAGGTAGACAAAAACGCTGGAGGAACTCAGCGGGCGAGGCAACATCTATGGAGCAAAGGAATAGGTCGAGACCCGAAACGTTACCTATTCCTTCGCTCCATAGATGCTGCCTCACCCACTGAGTTTCTCCAGCATTTTTGTCTACCTTCGATTTTTCCAGCATCTGCAGTTCTTTCTTAAATATACTGCACTATTACAATGGAAGTTTATGTGGCAGTGAGCCAGCGTTTTGAGGTGTCGTGACATTTGGACAAGATTAGATTATGTTTTTTTATGCTTAGTTTAGAGATGCAGCGTGGGAACTTCGGCCCACCGAGTCCACGCCAACCAATGATCAACCATTCACTAGTTCTATCCCACGCGCTACATGAGGGACAATTTTACCGAAGCCAATTAACTTCCAAACCTGTGCGCCTTTGGGGTGTGGGAGAAAAACAGGAGCTCACACGGTCTCAGGGAGAGCGTACTAACTCCACACAGACAGCACCCGTTGTCAGGATCGAACCCGGTTCTCTGACGCTGTAACGCATACCGTATGGTTCAAGCACATAATTGAGGCTTGTTCTTAAAAAAAAAAAATAAAATAAAATTGAGTAAGACAAAATAAAACTAGGAAAAGGCTGGAAAAGTGTTGGAGAATTAGCTTTTTTTTTCCGCGCATAAAATAATTCACGAAGGGTGCGCGCAGCGGGTAGTGCCGCTGCTTCACGGGACCAGGGTTCGATTCTGACCTCGGGAACTGTCTGTGTGGAGTTTGCAGGACTCCCTGTGACCGCGTGGGTTTCCTCCGGGTGCTCCGGTTTCCTCCCACTTCCCAAAGACGTCGGTCTGTAGATAAATTGGTTAGCTGTAAATTGCCCCCAAGTGTGTGGGGAGCGGTTGAGAAAATTGGATAGCATAGAACTAGTGTGAATGGGTAACGGCTAGTCAGTGTGGACTCGGTGGGCCGAAGGGCCTGTTTCCATGCTGTATCGAAACTAAACTAACTGAATATAGCAGTTGTGTTGGACCATTTGCAGACCACTAGTTGCTTGTGAATCGGCAGACTTCATTTCTCATGAAACTGGGGATGTTGCTGAAACAATTCAATGGCATCTGGGTTGTGCTGACCCGTTGCCCCAGTCCGTTCCCACCAACCTAATGACCACGGCCTTTTTTCCCGTTCAAAACGTGGTGTGCGTTAAATTGTTTTTTAAATAACCAGTGCTCGAATAAAATGCAAGGAAATGTTACCCAAATGAACACTAGATGCAAGACAAAAACTTCCCTTCATCGACTCTTCAACGAAAGCCCCACAAACAACACTATCCACAGCCGAGATCAATGAGCTCGGCCATGTTGGCTGCCTCTAAGCCACATTGTAATGCCTTGCATAGTGGTATTAACCTGAAACCCTAGGAACGCTATTCACCATTATTCAATCCTCAATCCCATGTTGTTTTTGGACCTGTTCAGGGTTTGTCTGGGAGGTCATTCTTGACCACCAGTTGCAGTTCAGGATTTTGACCGTTCAGGATCCATAAAGATGGTAGAATGTATGGCAGACTTGAATTTAATTTTATTAATTAACGTCGGGAGCAAGAGAATCACTTTGCAACCAAGTGACTCCTTTCTTTCGAGATCTGAGATCAAGACAACGGTGCGGCGGGTGGAGCTGCTGCCTCAGAGCCAGAGACCTCCCCCCCCCCCCCCCGTTCGATCCTGACCTCGGTTGCTGCCTGCGTGGAGTTTGCACGTTCTGTCTGTGACCGCGTGGGTTTTCTCCGGATGCTCCGGTTTCCTCCCACACTCCAAAGACGTGCAGATTTGTAGGTTAATCGGCCCTCTGTAAATTGTCCCCATTGTGTAGAGAGTGGATGTGAAAATGGGATAACACGGGGCTACTGTGAACGGGTGATCGATGATCTGTGTGGACTGATGTATCTGTGTCTATGCACGTCTCCACACTAAACTAAGCGTAACCAATGCCTTTGAAGTGCAGGACTTGCCCAGGTTGTTTAAGGTCTGCCTCAGAAAGTGGACATGTATTTAGTGTGAGCAGAGATATGCTGATACTGTTCTCTAAACATTGCACATCTACTGATTTCATTAAATCCCCAGCTTGGGGGTCTGTAGAACTAACTTGTGTATATATTTATATGGTCCTCGAGAATTATGTACATTAGAGCAAAGATGTATTTATGGGAATTAATGTGTTCTTTTCCCAGGATGGAGTCACAGTGACGTGCTCTTGGCCTGCCTTTTCTTTGTGTATATTTTTCAATAAATTCCTCAAAGTCACTTTGTATTTTTATTTGTGTGTTAGATTTACAGGGATCTGGCTCGCGGTTTAATAATTGTGCAACAAAAAAAAAAGGCAGCCTCGCCTTGTACGCAAACGGATGTGAAAAGCATGTGTGTTATTCGTACCACCGGTATGAAGGAGGTTTCCGATCCCTGACCCGAAGGTTCACCTATTCCTTTCATCTAGAGATGCTGCCTGACCTGCTGAATTACTCTAGCACTTTGCTCCAAGCTGTAATGTTGTTTCCTCACAGCGCCGGAGACCTATGTTCGATCCTGACTATGGGTGCTGTCTGTGTGGAGTTTGCACGTTCTCTCCGCGACCATGTGGGCTTTCTCCAGGTGACCCAGTATCACATCCCAAAAGACGTGCAGATTTGTAGGTAAATTGTCCCTAGTGTGTAGGATGCGAAACTGGGATTCGGTAGAATTGTTGGTGTGGGTAATAGGGTCTGTTTCCACACTATTTCTAAACTAAACCTATGGGCCAAGCCTCTGGTTAATATTGATATTCAGAGTTTACACATATTGGCAAAATCACCAAAACCCATTTAAAAAAAAAAAAAAGACAAGTGCAAGGTGCAAGTTACATTTTGGAAAATATAAATTTATTCATTTATTTACAGCAATAAAACATGAACTTATTATGAACATGAATTTCTGCAAAACCAGTTTCAACAACAATTGTTATTCTAAAAATACAATTACTTCATTAAGAATTTGAACATCATACATTTTTAAAATGTAGCAACCTAAGAAAGGCATAACTACTTTCACTGCTTGAAATGTGCAGGAAGGAACTGCAGATGCTGGTTTGCTCTGAAGATAGACACAAAATGCTGGGGTAACTCAGCGGGTCAGGCAGCATCGATGGAGGAAAGGAATAGGTGACGTTTCTAGTCTGAAGAAAGGTTTCGACCCGAAACGTCACACTTCCTTTTCTCCAGAGATGCTGCCTGGCCCTTTGAGCACTCCAGCACTTTGTGTGTGTGTGTGTGTCTCTCTGCTCTCTCCCAATGTTGAGCTTGTTCCTGTTGCATGTTGATAAAGACCGTCATATTTTTATTAAATCGTGGTAATTTCCCTCACTGTCTGGGCTAAGATATTGAGGCAGGATCCATGGTCAGATAGTCGGCAACTAAACCGTCTCCCCCCACCTGCCAGGTGAGGAGGGGGCTGTGGACCCCCAGCAGGACCAAAAACAAGACCTGCCAAAGGGCGGATGAGCTCCTAGCGAGCCCACGGCCATCCACACACTTCAATAGAAGTTGCGATCACTGTCGTACACGGCATTGTAACGGAGTGAAGAAAAACATGAAATGTAATTCTTCCCTCTCCTTGCATCTCAAGAGAGAAGTTGTTAAATTAATAATCTACTCTGATGATTGTCCCCACACCTTCCCATTCCTATAAATGTGCACATGTAGATCAGTTTCAGCCAAGAGTTCGTGAAGAAACATCCCTCCAACTCCAAAGATGTTGAGATGAGCTCTGAGTAAAGAAGTTACTTCTGAACTCGTCTCTCTGTGAGCAAGATCTCACCTGCAACTATGCCGCATATTTCAACATTAGGCTCAGGCCAGTTCTACCATTGACATGTCCATTCCATCATCACTAGGTCTTTCACAAAGCTTCTTAGAAACATAGAAATTAGATGCAGGAGTAGAGGCCATTCGGCCCTTCGAGCCTGCACCGCCATTCAATGTGATCATGGCTGATCATCCAACTCGATATCCTGTACCTGCCTTCTCTCCATCCCCACTGATCCCCTTAGCCACAAGGGCCACATCTAACTCCCTCTTAAATATAGCCAATGAACTGTGGCCTCAACTACCCTCTGCGACAGAGAGTTCCAGAGATTCACCACTCTCTGTGTGAAAAAAGTTCTTCTCATCTCGGTTTTAAAGGATTTCCCCCTTATCCTTAAGCTGTGACCCCTTGTCCTGGACTTCCCCAACATCGGGAGCAATCTTCCTGCATCTAGCCTGTCCAACCCCTTAAGAATGTTGTAAGTTTCTATAAGATCCCCTCTCAATCTCCTAAATTCTAGAGAGTATAAACCAAGTCTATCCAGTCTTTCTTCATAAGACAGTCCTGACATGCCAGGAATCAGTCTGGTGAACCTTCTCTGCACTCCCTCTATGGCAATAATGTCCTTCCTCAGATTTGGGGACCAAAACTGTACGCAATACTCCAGGTGTGGTCTCACCAAGACCTTGATTGGGCAACGTTAAAGCAACTTAAATACTTGATCATGGATGTATGATTGTGCTGAACTGCTGCTTACAGAAACCACAAGTGTTGTCTGGACTAGAAATAACATTGTTGCTTGATGCATAGAACATTAAAAAAGAAAATTTTGGTATCAAAAATAATTTATCTAATTACGATCAGGATACGATACAAAACCGTGTTAACACACCCACCACCACAGTACAGAATCGCCAAATTATCTACACACTAACTTTTCACACAACTGTGTTACAATCCTTACAAATAACTCCTGTACAACTATGTGTTCAAGAAGGAACTGCAGATGCTGGAAAATCGAAGGTGCACAAAAATGCTGGAGAAACTCAGCAGGTGCAGCAGCATCTATGGAGCGAAGGAAATAGGCAACGTTTCGGGACGAAACGTTGCCTATTTCCTTCGCTCCATAGATGCTGCTGCACCCGCTGAGTTTCTCCAGCATTTTTGTGTACCTTCCTATACAACTATGTTCCTTTCTAACACCACCCGGGCATGGACATAACCCCGGTAGAGGGGCAAGCATCTGGCTCGGACAAAGCCCTCTTCCGCTTGGCACCGTGACTCGTGGATGGCCAGCTTGGCCAGGCCTAGGAGCAGCCCAACCTGGACATTTTCAGCCCTGCCCTCTCCCTAGATCCCGTCACCAGTCCTCCGCTCGCTGACAGCTGAGCCACGCACAGAACATTGGGCAGCACAGCGCCAGAGACCCGGGTTTGATCCTGACACTATGGTGCTCTCTGTACATTCTCCCTGTACATTCTCCCTGGGACCGCGTGGGTTTTCTCCAGGTGCTCCGGTTTCCTCCCACACTCCAAAGACGTGCAGGCTTGTAGATTAATTGGTTTCAGTGAAATTATAATTTGTCCCTAGTGTGTGTAGGATAGTGCTAGTATACGGGGTGATTGCTGATTGGTACTGACTCTGCGGGTCTGTTTCCACGCTGTATCTCTTAAGTCTAAAGTACAGCACAGGCCTTTCGGCCCACTTTGTCTGTGCTGAATATGATGCCAATCTAATCTGCCTGCATGTTCATAAGTTCTAGGCACGGAATTGGACCATTCGGCCCATCAAGTCGACTCTGCCATTCTATCGTGGCTGATCTATCTTTCCCGCTCAACATAACCCCAGACACCCATGCTAATCTAGAATCAAACTCCGCCGTAATAATATCCACTGCAAGTTCTGTCGATGGCGGTGAATTCGACAGATTCACCACTGATATTGTAGTTCCACTTGATCGTAATAACTGATGTGGTGAAAGGAACTTGAATTCTCTGCAGATGGCAATCCAGGATGCCTCTATGACTCCACCAAATGGGAGCAGCTCAGGTGGACACGTTGGGGTTGCATTTTCCCAATTCCTGGCATTCCCACTTCAGGAACAGGTGCGGACGGCAACCCGAGTGGAAACGGGCAGAGTCCAACACTGCTGGAGGTAGTAAGTGCAATAAATGTCATAGTGAAACCTACTTCACCGTCTTATTTAGTAGTTCAGAGGTAAGACCGAGAAGGTCTTCCTAGTTCAATTTGTTGCTGGTTAGTTTTCGTTTCCTTGCTGCCACCATGTCATAAAAAGGATCTTTCGTAATACTCGCTCTGAAATATAATAACCACAGATGTGTTCATTTGCATTACTGTAACGCAAGGAATACTGTGTGCAATTTTGGTCTCCTCATTTCGAGGAAGGACATTCTTGTTATTGAGTTTCACCAGGTTAGTTTCTGAGAAGGCGGGACTGACGTATGATGAAAGAATGGGTCGACTGGGCTTGTATTTACTGGAAGTTAGAAGGGTGAGGAGGGGGGGGGGGGGGGGGGGGGATTTTATAGAAGCAGAAACATATAAAATTCTTTGCCCCATAGACGCTGCTGCACCTGCTGAGTTTCTCCAGCACTTTTGTTTAACCTAAAATTCTTAAAGGATTGGACAGGCTAGATGCAGGAAAAATGTTCCCGATGTTGGGGGAGAAGTCCAGAATCAGAGGGTCACATACAGTTTAAGAATAAGGGGTCGGCCATTTAGGACTGAGATGAGGAAAAACGTTTTTCACCCAGAGAGTTGTGAATCTGTGGAATTCTCTGCCACAGAAGGCAGTGGAGGCCGATTCACTGGATGTTTTCACGAGAGAGTTAAGTCAAGTCAAGTCAAGTTTATTTGTCACATACACATACGAGATGTGCAGTGAAATGAAAGTGGCAATGCTCGCGGACATTTGTGCAAAAGGCAAACAACAAAACAACCAAACAAATTATAAACACAATCATAACACACATATTCTTTTACATAATAAATAATAGAAGGAAAAACGTTCTGTAGATTAGATTTAGCTCTTGGGGCTAAAGGAATTAAGGGATATGGGGAGAAAGCAGGAACGGGGTACTGATTTTAGATGATCAGCCATGATCATATTATATGGCGGTGCTGGCTCGAAGGGCCGAATGGCCTACTGCGCTAATTTTTCAGTTTCTATACACTAACTGTATTTTTAACGATATAGGAACTGCCGTCATTATTATTTTAGACAAGTCACTTAGCTTCTTTCAATTGTCCCTAATGTGTAAGCTAGGACAAGAGGGGTTGGGCTGGGCTACAGGGAGAGGTTGAGTAGGCTGGGTCTCTATTCCTTGGAGCGCAGGAGGATGAGGGGTGATCTTATAGAGGTGTACAAAATCATGAGAGGAATAGATCGGGTAGATGCACAGAGTCTCTTGCCCAGAGTAGGGGAGAATCGAGGACCAGAGGACTTAGGTTTAAAGTGAAACATAGAAACATAGAAACATAGAAATTAGGTGCAGGAGTAGGCCCTTCGGCCCTTCGAGCCTGCACCGTCATTTAATATGATCATGGCTGATCATCCAACTCAGTATCCCGTACCTGCCTTATCTCCATACCCTCTGATCCCCTTGGCCACAAGGGCCACATCTAACTCCCTCTTAAATATAGCTAGGGGGGACAGCTAGATATAGCTATTAATTAGATATAGCTGAGCTGCTCCCATTTGGTGGGGGGAAAAGGTTTAATAGGAATCTGAGGGGTAACTTTTTCACACAGAGGGTGGTGGGTGTATGGAACGAGCTGCCAGAGGAGGTCGTTGAGGCTGGGACTATCCCAATGTTTAAGAAACAGTTAGACAGGTACATGGATAGGACAGGTTTGGAGGGATATGGGCCAAACGCGGGCAGGTGGGACTAGTGTAGCTGGGACATGTTGGCCGGTGTGGGCAAGTTGGGCCAAAGGGCCCGTTTCCACACTGTATCTCTGAACTAAACTGAATCTGGCTCAGTTTTACTCGGAGGAAGGGTCTCGACCCGAAACGTCACCCACTCCTCCTCCCCAGAGTTGCTGCCCGTCCCACTGAGTTACTCCAGCCTCTTGTGTCATTCTTCAGTTGTACCTGATTGATTTGATCCATGTATCCCTTTCTTCCTTGGAAGGTGCAGATATTCTGTAGAAATGGTGGTTGCCTTCGACGACCCGCCCATCCGTGTCTGTCTTGCAGGCTTTGATGGTGTGGCCTTTACTGTTGGGCGAATACAGATCAAAACAATTCTGCAACAGAAAACAACAAGTTGGTCAACCAACCATTAGCTTCAAAACACAAATCATCGCGCCAGCCTTCGCATGAATTTGTCCATTAGTACATTTTGAGCGGCACACTAGCGCAGCGGTAGAGTTGCTGCCTTACAGCGCCAGAGACCCGGGTTCCATCCTGATTATAGATGCTGTCTGTGCGGAGTTTGTACGTCACCAACTCTATGCTACAGCTGGGCTAGGCTGTAGGTCGGTGGGTCAAGACGGCATCTCTGGAGAAAAGTGACGTTTCAAGTTGAGATCCTTTTTCTAACAGACTCGGGAGAAAGGGAAACGAGGAAATAAAGACTGATGCAGAGAGGTGTGGAACAAAAGATGTGTAAGAAAGAACTGCAGATGCTGGTTTAAATCGAAGGTAGACACAAAATGCTGGAGTAACTCAGCGGGTGAGGCAGCATCTCTGGAGAGAAGGAATGGGCGACGTTTTGGGTTGAGACCCAAGAGTCTCAAGTTGTTATTGAGGGAGTGCAGCGTAGGTTAACCAGGTTAATTCCCGGGATGGCGGGACCATCATATGCTGAGAGAATGGAGCAGCTGGGCTTGTACACACTGGAGTTTAGAACGATGAGAGGGGATTTCATTGAAACATATAAGATTGTTAAGGGTTTGGACACGATAGAGGCAGGAAACATGTTCCCGATGTTGGGGGAGTCCAGAACAAGGGGCCACAGTTTACGAATAAGGAATAAGCCATTTAGAACGGAGATGTGGAAACACTTTTTCACACAGAGAGTTGTGAGTCTGTGGAATTCTCTGCCTCAGAGGGCGGTGGAGGCCGGTTCTCTGGATACTTTCAAGAGAGAGCTAGATAGGGCTCTTAAAAATAGCGGAGTCAGGGGATATGGGGAGAAGGCAGGAACGGGGTACTGATTGGGGATGATCAGCCATGATCACATTGAATGGCGGTGCTGGCTCGAAGGGCCGAATGGCCTCTACTCCTGCACCTATTGTCTGTTGTCTGTTGGGAAGTACCCTGTGGGTACTGTGGGACCAAACTAGACTTGATGTGTGGAGTACACAAACATGCTGGAGAATCTCAGCAGGTGCGGCAACATCTATGGAACGAAGGAAATAGGCAACGTTTTTGGCCAAAACCCTTCCACTATCCGGAGAGTGTCAGACCAGAGGCCACAGCCTCAGATCCAAAAGGACGTTCCTTCAGAATGGAGACGAGGTGGAATTTCTTTAATCCGTGGGTGGCGAATCAGTGGCATTCATAGAAATTAGGTGCAGGAGTAGAGGCCATTCGGCCCTTCGAGCCTGCACCGCCATTTAATATGATCATGGCTGATCATCCAACTCAGTATCCCGTACCTGCCTTCTCTCCATACCCTCTGATCCCCTTGGCCACAAGGGCCACAACTAACTCCCTCTTAAATATAGCCAATGAACTGGCCTCAACTGCCCTCTGTGGCAGAGAGTTCCAGAGATTCACCACTCTCTGTGTGAAAAAAGTTCTTCTCATCTCGGTTTTAAAGGATTTCCCCCTTATCCTTAAGCTGTGACCCCTTGTCCTGGACTCCCCCAACATCGGGAGCAATCTTCCTGCATCTAGCCTGTCCAACCCCTTAAGAATTTTGTAAGTTTCTATAAGATCCCCTCTCAATCTCCTAAATTTCTAGAGAGTATAAACCAAGTCTATCCAGTCTTTCTTCATAAGACAGTCCTGACATCCCAGGAATCAGTCTGGTGAACCTTCTCTGCATTCCCTCTATTCATTGCCACAGACGGCGGTGCAGGCCAAGTCGTTGTGTATATAGAGTTTGATGGGTTCTTGATGACCATACGAGTCAAAGGCAGGAGAATGGAGTTGAAGCACATACCAATTTCCGCGAGTCTTCTGCTGCTTTGACACTCAGGTTTTCCAATGGAATAATTCCTCTAGGTTCCTTGTCCTGTGAAACAAAAGAGCTTCTTTTTATATATATGCTTCTTTTTTTGAAATAGTGCTTGCTTTAGAGTAGCATGTAGTCCAGTTTATTGTCACGTGTACCGAGGTACAGTGAAACACTTTCTTGCTGCATGCTAACCAGTCAGCGGAATGACAATGCATGATTACAATCGAGCCGTCCACAGTGTACAGACACATGATAAGGGGAATAACGTTTAGTGCAAGGTAAAGTCCGATTAAAGATAATTCAATTCGGTAGATGGAAGGTAGATAAAAATGCTGGAGAAACTCAGCGGGTGAGGCAGCATCTATGGAGCGAAGGAAATAGGTGACGATTCTCAACCCAAAACGTCGCCTATTTCCTTCGCTCCATCGATGCTGCCTCACCCGCTGAGTTTCTCCAGCATTTTTGTCTACTTTCGATTTTCCAGCATCTGCAGTTCCTTCTCAACCAATTAGGTAAGATGGTGGTTTTTGTTTTTTAGATTTAGAGATACAGCGTGGAAACAGGCCCTTCGGCCCACCGAGTCCATGCTGACCAATGATCAGCCGGGCGCCAGTCTATCCTACGCACTGGGGACAACTTACAGAAGCCAATCTACCTACAATCTACCCACTATGAGCGTAATGCCCCTGTCCCACTTAGGAAACCTGAACGGAAACCTCTGGAGACTTTGCGACCCACCCAAGGTTTCCGTGCGGTTCCCGGAGGTTGCAGGTAGTGGAAGCAGGTGGAATTTGGAGGGGGGGGTAGAAATATTTCAAAACAAGCAGACATTTATCATTCAATATCTCGTATAATATGACAGAAGCAACTCACTGTTGTGTGTTCAAAATAATACAAGCAGTTGTCGGTCAAAATGAACCAGCGCCTTTTCCATGTTTTCACACGCCCGCCTGTAACGAGAGCAGGGAACGGGGTCAATAGACATTAGGTGCAGGAGGAGGCCATTCGGCCCTTCGAGCCAGCACCGCCATTCAATGTGATCATGGCCGATCATCCCCAATCAGTACCCCGTTCCTGCCTTCTCCCCATATCCCCTGACTCCGCTATCTTTAAGAGCCCTATCTAGCTCTCTCTTGAAAGCATCCAGAGAACCTGCCTCCACCGTCCACTGAGGCAGAGAATTCCACAGACTCACCACTCTCTGTGAGAAAAAGTGTTTCCTCGTCTCCGTTAAAATTGGCTTACCCCTTATTCTTAAACTGTGTGTGTGGCCCCTGGTTCTGGACTCCCCCAACATCAGGAACATGTTTCCTACCTCTAGCGTGTCCAAACCTTTAATAATCTTAAATGTTTCAATAAGAATCCCTCTCATCCTTCTAAACTCCAGGGTGTACAAGCCCAGCCGCTCCATTCTCTCAGCATATGACAGTCTCGCCATCCCGGGAATTAACCTTGTAAACCTTGATAGATCAGCCGTGCTTGAATGGCGGTGTGGACCAAATGGCCTAATTCTTCTCCAATCACTTATGAACGTATGAGTTACTCCAGCACTTTGAGTTTTTTTGTTGTTGTTGGTGTGAACCAGCATCTGCAGTTCCTTGCGTCTACTCACACGTACCCAGTTTGGAAAGCCAACCTTCTCGGTCAGGATTGAAGAACGTATGCGTTAGGTCGTTGCCATCATCTTCGGGGATCTTGAAGGGCTCGTTCTTGATGCTCTCATACAGGTTCTGTGTGGAGGAATCAAGGGGAAGATCTTTAGCCTGAAGACTTCGATTTGATTTGAAATTCCGCGCAGCTGACTCCGACACGTGGCTTCTCGTCTCCCCATTCACCGCGGCGCAGCGGTAGAGTTGCCGCCTCAACCCCACCAGGGACCCAGGTTCGATCTTGACTACGGGTGCTGTCTGTACAGAGTTTGTACCTTCTCCCCATGACCCTCGTGGGTTTTCTCCGGGTGCTCTGGTCTCCTCCCACACTACAAAGAAGCGCGGGTTTGTAGGTTAATTGGCTTCGGTAAAGGTTGTAAATTGTCCCTGGTGTGTGTGTAGGATAGTGTTATTGTGAGGAGTGGTCGGCAGGGACTCGGTCTGACTGCTATGTCTAAAACTAGAAAACTGAAGGTCTTGCCCAGTAAAGCTGTGGGTGGTATAACAGGAAACATGTTCCCCATGTTGGGGGAGTCCATGACCAGGGGTCACTCAGTTAAAAATAAGGGGTCGGCCATTTAGGACTGAGATGAGGAAAAACTTTTTTCACCCAGAGAGTTGTGGATCTGTGGAATTCTCTGCCACAGAAGGCGGTGGAGGCTGATTCACTGGATGCTTTCAAGAGAGAGTTAGATTTAGTTCTTAGGGCTAATGGAATCAAGGGATATGGGGAGAAAGCAAGTCTGAAGAAGGGTTTCGGCCTGAAACGTCGCCTATTTCTTTCGCTCCATAGATGCTGCTGTGCCTGCTGAGTTTCTCCAGCACTTTTGTCTACCTGGGGAGAAAGCTAGAATGGGGCACTGATTTTGGATGATCATATTGAATGGCGGTGCTGGCTCGAAGGGCCGAATGGCCTACTCCTGCTCCTATTGTCTATTGAGAAGAAATTTTTTTTCACCCAGAGAGTTGTGATTCTGTGGATTTCTCTGCCACAGAAGGCAGAGGAGGCTAATTAATTCATTGGATGTTTTCAAGAGAGAGTTAGATTTAGCTCTTAGGGCTAATGGAATCAAGGGATATGGGGAGAAGGCAAGTCTGAAGAAGGGTTTCGGCCCGAAACGTCGCCTATTTCTTTCGCTCCATAGATGCTGCTGTGCCTGCTGAGTTTCTCCAGCGCTTTTGTCTACCTGGGGAGAAAGCAAGAATGGGGCACTTGGATTTTGGATGATCATATTGAATGGTGGTGCTAGCTCGAAGGGCCGAATGGCCGGCTCCTGCGCCTACTTTGGTAGTGGTAGTGTGTGGGCATGGCTGGTTGGAGTGGGCTGAAGGGCCTGTTTACCCGCTGTATCTTTAAACTAAACTTTCTATGTTTCTATGTTTCTCTGTATGTGCCGAGTCGCTGACCAGGGAGTGCCCACCTTGAGCAGCTCCTGTGGAAGGTCCCCGCCGTTGTTGATCCCTCGGTTCATGGCCACAAAGCGCTCCAGTGCCGGCTTCTCCTTCACGTTGGGGTTGTGTAGACTTGTGTTCAACATGATGATGGCAAACGACAGCACATAGCAGGTGTCTGGAGCGGAAAGCACATCGTTCATGAGACCGCGGGCTGTTGCTGATGCTGGCTTACATTGAAGGTGGCGGGGTAACATGGCCGGGACAGGCAGCATCTCTGGAGACAAGGAATGGGTGACGTTTCGGGTCGAGACCCTCCAGAATGGAGAAACATCACCCGTTCCTTCTCTCCAGAGATGCTGCTGCCTGTCCCGCTGAGTTACTCCAGCATGTTGTGTCTACTTTGTTAATTTGACCCCCACCCCTTCCCCTCCCCCAAGGGAAAGGGCAACGGCTGCTTAAAGTAACTCCACAAAGCCAAAGAAGGGCCTTGGTCTGACACGGTGGTGCAGCGGTAGAGTTGCTGCCTCACAGCGCCGGAGATCCCGGGTGCTGTCTGTACAGAGTTTGCACGTTCTCCCCATGACCCGCGTGGGTTTTCTCTACGGGTGCTCCGGTCTCCTCCCACACTTCAAAGACGTGCAGGTTTGTAGGTCAATTGTAAATTGTCCCTGTGTTTAAGAGGGAACTGCAGATGTTCCCCCAAAGAAATGCTGGAGAAACTCAGCGGGTGCAGCAGCATCTATGGAGCGAAGGACACAGTGTTTAAGAGGGAACTGTCTTCAGGGTCTGAAGAAGGGTTTCGTCCCGAAACGTTGCCTATTTCCTTCGCTCCATAGATGCTGCTGCACCCGCTGAGTTTCTCCAGCTTTTTTTGTGTAACCTGTAAATTGTCCCTAGTGTGTGTGTGTAGGATAGTGGTAGTGTGTGGGCATGGCTGGTCAGAGTGGACTGTTTACCCGCTGTATCTTTAAACTAAACGTCAATGACAACTCACAGCATTTTAATCCTAATCCAGAGTTTGTTTTAATTTGTATTTGTAGTCAACTATGGGACGATAAAGCTCTCAGCGTTAAGGATTGGACTGTAGAGATACAGCACAGTAACACATATATCTCTAAACTAAATTAAATTGAGAAGCACGAGATGCCACCTTGAGATACTCACCGGTTGACTGAAACACCTCCTGGTTACACTGACAGTATCGAGTGGCAAACGCCTCCATCATCCTGTCGATCTTCTGCGCCTCTCCCGGTAACCGAAAACTCCACAGGAACTGCCTGAGTCAGGGCAACATAGCAGTGTCAGTATCTGCACTGTAACACACACACAGGTACACGCACACACACACACACACGCACACACATGTGCACGCACACGCACACACGCACACACACACAGGTACACACACACACAGGTACACGCGCACACGCACGTTCATGCGCACACACTCGCACACACACACACACACACACACACACACACACACACGCGCACACACATAGGTGCACGCACACACGTACACACACACACACACACACAGGTACACGCACACACACACACACACGTACACACACACGCGCACACACACACATGTACACGCACGCACGCGCACACACACACACACAGGTACACGCGCACACGCACGTTCATGCGCACACACTCGCACACACACACACACAGGTACACACACACGCACGTTCATGCGCACACACACGCGCACACGCACACGCACATATACACACACATGCACGGACATATACACACACACACACAATTGCACCCACACAGGCACACACACACACACACACACGTGCGCGCACACACACACACACAGACACACGCGTGCTCACACACGCACATGGACACACACACGTTTAGTCCAAGCTAAACTTAACTTTACCAATTCCCTTCTCAGTTGAAAATGGCCTAAAATTAGTTTTCCCTTGACATGTATGTTTTTGGACGTTCACACGACTGGAATGTTAGATCTCGGGTTTGCCCCAGTGGCTCAGTCTTCCTCACAGCTTCAACAGGGGAACACATCCAGCAAGGAGACCTCCTCCTCTCCCCCTCCCCCCCCCCCCCCCCCTCCCTTTCTCCCCCCCCACCCCCCCCCCGCCCCCCCCTTCCCCCCCTTCCCTCCCCCTCCCCCTCCCCTCCCTTCCCTCCCCCCCCCCGCCCCCCCCGTCCCCCCCTTCCATCCCCCCTTGATTTGCATTAATACCATTAATCCTACACTAATACTACTAGTAATAATATTATTCTTGCACCACACTCGTTGCACTTTGGTACTTAGTTATGGTTGTGCTTATGTCCAGTCTAATTTCAGCCACAAGGCTATATAGCTGAGATGCGACTATCTGGGGAGAGATACTGCAGCTGGGGGTGTGTATGTGGTGAGCAGGGTTGAGTGTGTTGAGTTATCGAGAACAAGCAGGTCCAGAACCAGGGGCCACACACACACAGTTTAAGAATAAGGAGTAAGCCATTTAGAACGGAGATGAGGAGACACTTTTTCTCACAGAGAGTTGTGAGTCTGTGGAATTCTCTGCCTCAGAGGGCGGTGGAGGCAGGTTCTCTGGATGCTTTCAAGAGAGATCTAGATAGGGCTCTTAAAGATAGCGGAGTCAGTGGATATTGGGGAGAAGTCATAAACGGGATCCTGATTGGGGATGATCCGCCATGATCACATTGAATGGCGGTGCTGGCTCGAAGGGCCGAATGCACCTATTGTCTATTGTCTATTGATCAACCGATACATGAAATGTTCTCACCTTAGCGCTTGCACCAGGTTTAGGTCGGAAAACTCATGCTGTTCCACAAAGGATTGGAGGATCCTGATGTTTAACGTTTCTCTGTAGAGATGAGAGTGCAGCAAAGTTTCAGAGACTTGTTCACGACCAAACTGACTGGACCCACTGCTTAAAAATTCCTACAGCATTTTATCTACGAAAGCCAACTTTATAATTTTACCGTCCATATAACAATCACTCAAATGTACTTGGTTCTTGGTCCTTGGTCCTCCAAAATATTCCAAATGGAATTTAAACTGGAGGTGGTAAAGGGAGGGCTTAAGCCAATACTAGCCCATTATTGAACCTGCTTTATTTGGGGGGGGGGGGGGGGGGTGATGCGGTTGGGCGGCACGGTGCTGCATCGGTAGAGTTGCTGCCTCACAGCGCCGGAGACCCGGGTGCTGTCTGTACAGAGTTTGCACGTTCTCCCCATGACCCACGTGGGTTTTCTCCGGGTGCTCCGGTTTCCTCCCACACTCCAAAGACGTACAGGTTTGTAGGTTAATTGGCTTGGTGTAAATGTAAATTGTCCCCAGTGTGTGTAGGATAGTGTTAGCGTGCGGAGGTCGCTGGTCATCGCGATGTTTAGGAATCATTTTGACAGGTACATGGATATGATAGATTTGGAGGGATATGGGCCAAATGCAGGCAGGTGGGACTAGTGTAAATGGGACATGTTGGTCAGCATGGGCGAGTGGCTGAAGGGCCTGTTTCCGCACTATGCATCTCTAAAACTACAAAACGAATTCATGTTTTATCGTATGTCCTTACACCTCCAATCTGCTCAACACACTGTGGGTCATCAGAGACATGGAGTCACACTGTGTGGAAAGAGACTCGTGTTATCTCAGGTTTGTATCCTGCAAGTTACAGAAGCCAATGCTTGGAGTGTGGGAGGAAACCGGAGCACCCGGAGAAAACTCACAGGGAGTTTTGTGGTCGCTGGGGGAGAACGTACAAACTCCGTACAGACAGCACCTGTAGTCAGGATTGAACCCGGGTCTAGAAACATAGAAACATAGAAAATAGGTGCAGGAGTAGGACATTCGGCCCTTCGAGCCTGCACCGCCATTCAATATGATCATGGCTGATCATCCAACTCGGTATCCTGTACCTGCCTTCTCTCCATAACCCCTGATCCCTTTAGCCACAAGGGCCACATCTAACTCCCTCTTAAATATAGCCAATGAACTGGCCTCAACTACATTCTGTGGCAGAGAATTCCACAGATTCACCACTTCAAATGATTTTCTCATCTCGGTCCTAAAAGACTTCCCCCTTATCCTTAAACTGTGTGACCCCTTGTTCTGGACTTCCCCAACTTCGGGAACAATCTTCCTGCATCTAGCCTGTCCAACCCCTTAAGAATTTTGTAAGTTTCTATAAGATCCCCCCTCAATCTTCTAAATTCTAGCGAGTACAAGCCGAGTCCATCCAGTCTTTCTTCATATGAAAGTCCTGCCATCCCAGGAATCAGTCTGGTGAACCTTCTCTGGCGCTGTGGGGCAGCAGCTGGAATTGTGCAACTGTCCTGTCGAGAGCCAAGAGTGTTTTATTGTCATATGTCCCAGATAGAACAATGAAACTCTTGCTCGCTGCAGCAGCACCACACAATGTGTAAACATCATACATGGTGCAAGAAATCCATCAGACTCACCTCCCTCCAAGATAGTCTCCGATGGGGGTTTTGTATAAGCCTTCCCCCTTGTACAGAAACTTGGCAATGTCCTCCTCATTCTGACACAGCACCTTGTTCTGTATCAGGTAATCTATTCCCTGGCAAGAAAGAAAGTCAGTCATTGACAAAGGTTCAAAGTCTAGTTTAGTTCAGAGATACAACGCGGAAACAAGCCCTTCGGCCCACCGAGTCTGTGCCGACCAGCGATCCCCGCACACTAGGGACAATTAACCTACAAACCTGGAGGAAAGGAATACGTGATGCTTCGAGATGCTGCCTGACCCGCTGGGTTACTCCAGCACATTGTGTCTTTTTTCGGTTTAAACCAGCATCTGCAGTTCCCTCCTCCACAATTATTTTCGATGACGTCATGTGATCTCTTAGCAATTGATAAAATGACGGCAGGAAATAGTTCAGCTGGTGAGTAAAGTTGTTCCACGTTTATAAATAATGCTGCAGTCATCCTGCTCAGTCATTTCCTGCCACCGTGTATAATTTAGATAAACAGCGGGGAAACAGGCCCTTCAGCCCACTATGCCCGCCCCGACCAGATCGGGACCCTTCTTCAGACTGTGTTCCAAGAAAGTCACCTGTCCACGTTCTCCCGAGATGCCATCTGCCCTGCTGAGTTACTCCAGCACTCTGTGTCTTTTTCTTGTGAACCAGTGCCTGCAGTTCCTTGTGTCTACAGTACATTAACTCTGGTGGGTCTCTCTCATAGAAACATAGAAATTAGGTGCAGGAGTAGGCCATTCGGCCCTTCGAGCCTGCACCGCCATTCAATATGATCATGGCTGATCATCCAACTCAGTATCCCGTACCTGCCTTCTCTCCATACCCCCTGATCCCTTTAGCCACAAGGGCCACATCTAACTCCCTCTTAAATATAGCCAATGAACTGGCCTCGACTACCCTCTCCAGAGATGCTGCCTGGCCTGCTGAGTTACTCCAGCACTTTGTGTCTTTTTCTTGTGAACCAGCGTCTGCAGTTCCTTGTGTCTACAGTACATTAACTCTGGTGGGTCTCTCTCCAGAGATGCTGCCTGGCCTGCTGAGTTACTCCAGCACTCTGTGTCTTTTTTTCTTTTGCCTCACCCTTTCACTTTCCCTTTCCCAATCCCGCTATTAGCCTTCATTCCAGACCATCCTCCCTACACCTCCTCATCTTTCATCCATCCATCCGATCACTATCTAGGATCTAGCCGACTTATCTTACAGAGGTGTATACAATCATGAGAGGAATAGATCGGGTAGATGCACAGAATCTCTTGCCCAGAGTAGGTGAATCGAGGACCAGGGTACAAAGGTTCAAGGTGAAGGGGAAAAGATAATAGGAATCTGAGGGGTAATTTTTTCACACAAAGGGTGGTGGGTGTATGGAACGAGCTGCCAGAGGAGGTAGTTGAGGCTGGGATTTTCCCAACGTTTAAGAAACTGTTAGACAGGAACATGGATAGGACAGGTTTGGAGGGATATGGACCAAACGTGGGCAGGTGGGACCAGTGTAGCTGGGGACATGTTGGCCGGTGTGGGCAAGTTGGGCCGAAGGGCCTGTTTCCACGCTGTATCACTCTATGAGTTTAAAAGACCTTGCCAACACTAGATAAGTGCCGGAAACAGGTCGATGATCTTGAATGATGCAGTCTTTTCTAAGTATTCCATTGTTCTTCTTAACTCTCAGTCGATCTTAGATGATAAATCTGACAGTGTAACTAGGTCAGTCGAGCCCACAAACCTCACTTGTTCTATTAGATGATGGATGATCTATGACTCAACACCATTGATGTCATCTGCCATGATGTAGAGGAAGGAACCGCAGATGCTGGCTTAAACCGAAGATGGAAACAAAATGCTGGAGTAACTCAGCAGCATCCCTGGAGAGAAGGAATGGGCGATGTTTCGGGCGGAGACCCTTCTTCAGACTCAGATTCAGATTCAGATTCAATTTTAATTGTCATTGTCAGTGTACAGTACAGAGACAACGAAATGCATTTAGCATCTCCCTTGAAGAGCGACATAGCAAACGATTTGAATAAATAATAATAAGTGTCCGGGGGGGGGTGGTGATTGGCAGTCACCGAGGTACGTTGTTGAGTAGAGTGACAGCCGCCGGGAAGAAGCTGTTCCTCGACCTGCTGGTTCGGCAACGGAGAGACCTGTAGCGCCTCCCGGATGGTAGGAGGGTAAACAGTCCATGGTTGGGGTGAGAGCAGTCCTTGGCGATGCTGAGCGCCCTCCGCAGACAGCGCTTGCTTTGGACAGACTCAATGGAGGGGAGCGAGGAACCGGTGATGCGTTGGGCAATTTTCACCACCCTCTGCAATGCCTTCCGGTCGGAGACAGAGCAGTTGCCATACCATACTGTGATGCAGTTGGTAAGGATGCTCTCGATGGTGCAGCGGTAGAAGTTCACCAGGATCTGAGGAGACAGATGGACCTTCTTCAGTCTCCTCAGGAAGAAGAGACGCTGATGAGCCTTCTTGACTGAGTCGGGGGTGCGGGAGATGCAGAGATAAGGAAGTGTAAGGTGTAAGAACATCTCTGTCTGCTTTGTTGTCACCTTCTACAAGTTAACAATGATCTGTTCTGCATTTTCCTAGATCTCCATCCCCTCTTTCTCCTTCTCACAGCTTGCGTAGTCATGACGGAACCCGGGTCTCTGGCGCTGTGAGGCAGCAACTCTACCGCTGGGCCATCGTGTCGGCCTATTGTAGAGCAGAGGGATCTAGGAACGTGATTGTGGAGTCACCCATTGGCGAGGTGGTCAATAAGGCTTTTGAGCACCTTGGCCTTCATCAGTCAGAGTATTGAGTACAGCGGTCGGGAGGTCATGTTGCAGATGTACAAGACGTTTGTGAGACCACATTTAGAGTATTGTGTTATACTCTCTAGAATTTAGGATATTGAGAGGGGATCTTATAGAAACTTACAAAATTCTTAAGGGGTTGGACAGGCTAGATGCAGGAAGATTGTTCCCGATGTTGGGGAAGTCCAGGACAAGGGGTCACAGCTTAAGGATAAGGGGGAAATCCTTTAAAACCGAGATGAGGAGAACTTTTTTCACACAGAGAGTGGTGAATCTCTGGAACTCTCTGCCACAGAGGGTGGTTGAGGCCAGTTCGTTGGCTGTATTTGGGAGGGAGTTAGATGTGGCCCTTGTGGCCGGGGGGGATCAGAGGGTATGGAGAGAAGGCAGGTACGGGATACTGAGTTGGATGATCAGCCATGATCATATTGAATGGCGAATGGTGCAGGCTCGAAGGGCCGAATGGCCTACTCCTGCACCTAATTTCTATGTTTCAGTTCTGGGCACCGTGTTATAGGAAAGATGTTGTCAAGCTGGAAAGGGTACAGAGATGATTTACGAGGATGTTGCCAGGACTAGAGGGTGTGAGCTACAGGGAGAGGTTGAGTAGGCTGGGTCTCCATTCCTTGAAGCGCAGGAGTTCACCACCTCCACAGTTTAAATTCCATTTGGAATATTTTGGAGGACCAAGAAACCAAGAGGATGAGGGGTGATTTTATAGAGGTGTACAAAATCACGAGAGGACCCACACTCCAAGACGTACAGGTTTGTAGGTTAATCGGCTTGGTAAATGTAAAAATTGTCCCTAGTGGGTGTAGGATAGTGTTAGTGTGCGGGGATCGCTGGCCGGCACGGACCCGGTGGGGCGAAGGGCCTGTTTCTGTGCTGTATCTCTAAACTAAACTAAACTATACTAAAACATTCTCTTCTTTCCTTATCTGACACCCTGTTACTCCACCCATCTGCCCATCCAACCCCTCTCAACTGTATCCACCCATCACTTGCCGGGCATCGGCCCACCTCCCCAACTCTCCTTCCCAGCTTTCTCCTCTGCGGTCTGTCTGAAGGGCCCCAACTAGGTGAGAGTAAGTGTTTGGCACGGACTACAAGGGCCGAGATGGCCTGTTTCCGTGCTGTAATTATTATATGGTTATAACTTGAACCATCACCTGCCCATGTTCTCCAGAGATGCTGCCTGATGTGTTGAGTTATAGACAATAGACAATAGGTGCAGGAGTAGGCCATTCGGCCCTTTGAGGCAGCACCGCCATTCAATGTGATCATGGCTGATCGTCGCCAATCAGTACCCCGTTCCTGCCTTCTCCCCTGACTCCCCTATTTTTAAGATCCCTATCTAGCTCTCTCTTGAAAGCATCCAGAGAACCGGCCTCCACCGCCCTCTGAGGCAGAGAATTCCACAGAGTTACTCTGGTACTCAGCGGACTGAGCAGAGAGATTGATTTCTTTGCAAGCAACAGTTGCTGAGGAAACAGCGTTGGGTTTCTCCACCATCGAGGCCCTCATGGTGTTGCTTCAGCAGAGCTCAACTCTGCAAGTGCATCTCATGCAGCTTCCTGCCTTGCTAACTGAGCCAAACATGAAGGGAAATAGCTACCTGTCTGTGCACAAAAGCCCGAGCTCTATCTACAAGGCAGTAACGCTGTCCCTACCAGAAAACTCCAATATAGAAACATAGACAATAGGTGCTGGAGGAGTAGGCCATTCGGCCCTTCGAGCCAGCACCGCCATTCAATATGATCATGGCTGATCGTCCAGAATCAGTACTCCGTTCCTGCTTTCTCCCCATATCCCCTGATTCCGTTAGCCCAAAGAGCTCTCTCTTGAAAACATCCAGTGAATTTGGCCTCCACTGCCTTCTGTGGCAGAGAATGCCATGGACATTTGGGGGAGAGTGCAAGATATCTTGGAGGGAGAGGTGATGGAGGATTGGGGGGATGGGAGAAAGTCCATGCATTAGTTACATTAGTCTGAAGAAGGGGACTAGCCCAAAATGTCACTTGTCCAAGTCACAAGTCAAGGGCGGTCATGGTGGCACAGCGGTAGAGTTGCTGCCTTACAGCGCCAGAGACCCGGGTTCAATCCCGACTACGGGTGCTGTCTGTACGGAGTTTGCACGTTCTTCCCGTGGGTTTTTCTCCGAGATCTTCGGTTTCCGCCCACACTCCAAAGACGTGCAGGTTTTTAGGTTAATTGGCTTTTGGTAAATGTAAAAAATTGTCCCTGGTGGGTGTAGGATAGTGTTAATGTGCGGGGATCGCTGGTCGGCGTGGACTCGGTTAAAGCCTCACCCAATGTAAGGTGGAGGCGGATGAGGGAGTTTCTGATCGTCAGGTGGGTGGACAAAGGCCAGGTGGAAAATAGATAACCCTCACCATCTTCTAGTCCTGCCTCAAGACCCATCTCTTCACCTCTGCCTATCCTTAGCCCCACGTCCCCCTCCCTTTTCATCTGTGCTTGAATTGCCTCGTATTGTGTTTTGAATTGAATTCTGTCTTTACTTTGTGTACTAGTCATGTCTCTACTATTTATTTCATTCCACTTACATTTTTTCCTCTACCTGCTAAATTTTTGTAAGGTGTCCTTGAGACTCTTGAAAGGCGCCCATAAATAAAATTTATTATTATTATTATTATAAAAGAGTGTAAGGCAAGGAGAGGAGAGGTGTGGAGTTACATAGAAACATAGAAACATAGAAATTAGGTGCAGGAGTAGGCCATTCGGCCCTTCGAGCCTGCACTGCCATTCAATATGATAATGGCTGATCATCCAACTCAGTCTCCCGTACCTGCCTTCTCTCCATCCCCTCGGATCCCCTTAGCCAGAAGGGCCACATCTAACTCCCTCTTAAATATAGCCAATGAAGTGGCCTCAACTACCCTCTGTGGCAGAGAGTTCCAGAGATTCACCACTATCTGCGTGAAAAAAGTTCTTCTCATCTCGTTTTTAGAGGATTTCCCCTTTATCCTTAAGCTGTGACCCCTTGTCCTGGACTTCCCTAACATCGGGAACAATCTTCCTGCATCTAGCCTGTCCAACCCCTTAAGAATTTTGTAAGTTTTTACACTTGTCGGAGAGAGGTGATGTACATTGAGGAGAGGGTTGGTACCTTTTTCGGATCCATGTTGAATTTCTTCCTGCCCACAGCCATCAGTTTGTTCCTTTCTGCAACTTTGCTGAACGGAAGCAAAGGAAAACTTGATTAACATAGTTTAGAGATACAACACTAGGGGAGATTATGTGTTCGGCACGGACTAGAAGGGTCGAGATGGCCTGTTTCCGTGCTGTAATTGTTATATGGTTATATGTTATATGGTAACACGGAAACAGGCCCTTCGGCCCATCGAGTCCTGGCTGGCCATCGATCACCCATTCACACTCATTCAATTTTGAGAGGTGCTGGCTCGATGGGCCGAACTGCCTACTCCTGCACCTATTGTCTATTGTAACTCCTTAAACATAGAAACATAGAAATTAGGTGCAGGAGTAGGCCATTCGGCCCTTCGAGCCTGCACCGCCATTTAATATGATCATGGCTGATCATCCAACTCAGTATCCCGTACCTGCCTTCTCTCCATACCCTCTGATCCCCTTGGCCACAAGGGCCACATCTAACTCCCTCTTAAATATAGCCAATGAACTGTGGCCTCAACTACCCTCTGTGGCAGAGAGTTCCAGAGATTCACCACTCTCTGTGTGAAAAAAGTTCTTCTCATCTCGGTTTTAAAGGATTTCCCCCTTATCCTTAAGCTGTGACCCCTTGTCCTGGACTTCCCCAACATCGGGAGCAATCTTCCTGCATCTAGCCTGTCCAACCCCTTAAGAATTTTGTAAGTTTCTATAAGATCCCCCCTCAATCTTCTAAATTCTAGAGAGTATAAACCAAGTCTATCCAGTCTTTCTTCCTTGGTCAAATTGGCTCGGACTCACCTCTCCCCTGCTTGATTGAAGTTCTCCAGGTCCGTGATGACCTGAGCAATCTCCATCTTCAGCTTCTGAAGAGTGAAAATAGTTGCAGTTAGGAAGCGCGTCGGGCAAAGTTGGCAGGGCTGGAGACGGGGGGCATCTCCAGTAAGCAGGAGAGAGAGGGGAGGAGAAGGATTAGGATCTAAGGGCAGATAAATACAATGCAATTTACAATGAGGTCAATATAGTTTGTGTGGCCACTCTTTGCATACCTTGTGGATGCAAAACGATGAACCTCACCGAGACTTGTCACATGTGATAATAAAGCTTCATTCATTCATTAATCAATTCATCGCTTAATTAATCAATTAGCCAATCAATTAATCAGTTTGTTAATCACTTAATCCATCAATTAATTAATCAATTAATCACTTAATTAAGCAACTAAGCAATTAATTAATCGGCCAACTGAATTAATTAATTGATTGGGTGAGGTGCTTGATTAATTAATGGATTCATGATTAATTAATTTGTCAATTAATTGATGAATTGATTATTAATTGATCAATTAATTAATTAAATTAATTGGCCAATCGATCAATTTATTATTTAGCCAATTAATTAATCAATAAATGCATTAATTCATTAGATCCATTAATCCATTAGATAATTCATTAATTGGTCGATTACTTGATTAATCAATTAATTGATCAATTAATAAATCAATCCATCAATTAATTAATTAATCAATTAATCGATTAATTAATCAATTCATTCATTCATCTATTCATTCGTTTAAGAGAAGCAAGTGAGAAAAGATTGCATTCATGTAGTGCCCCGACACTTTCTTTCAAAGTGCCCTGAATTCTTTTAGATATTTTTCTTCAGAAGCCCCAGCTAAAGTGGAAGACAGAGCAGACAATTTATACACAGCAAGATGCCACATTGAGAAATGTGAGCAGGAGCAGACTGTCAGAATATTTCCCCGGGGGTGGAAGTGTCACGGGAGGGAGGGTTTTGCTTTCCGGTGAGCGGGAGAACGTTTACAGGGGATGTGCGGGGCAGGTTTGTCACCCAGAGGGTGGCACGTGCCTGTAACGCACTGACGAGGGGGCGGTGTTCGGATATGTTTAGAGGTACAGCACGGAAACAGGCCCTTCGGCCCACTGAGTCCGTGCCGACCAGCGATCACCTGTACATTAATTCTACCCTGCACACTAGGGACAATTTCCAGAAGCCAATTAACCTGCAAACCTGCATGATTTTGGAATATGGGACCGGATCACCCGGAGAAAACCCACACAGGTCACGGGGAGAACGCACAAACTCTGTACAGACAGCACCCGTAGTCAGGATGGAACCCGGGTCTCCGGCGCTGTGAGGCAGCAACTCTACCGCTGCACCACCGTGACACCCCCTTAAAAGATAAAAGCGGAGGCAGCAAGATATTGGCGTTTACGAGGATGTTAGACAGGTGCGTGGATACGCAGGGAATTGAGGGATGTGGATTATGGACAGGCAGCGGTGATTCAGGACAGCACGGTGGTGCAGCGGAAGAGTTGCTGCCTCACGGCGCCAGAGTCCCGGGTTCG
>NC_073413.1:10586457-10596457 GCF_028641065.1 Leucoraja erinaceus
TTTCAATGAGATCCCCTCTCATCCTTCTAAACTCCAGAGTGTACAAGCCCAGCCGCTCCATTCTCTCAGCATATGTCCTTATGAACTGGGGAGGAATTCAGAGTTAACACCATCTATGGCGATCCAAGATGTGGCCTAAGTCAGGCTACTCTTTGTGTGTTAGTCAGAGACTAAACTGAAACTATGATGCGTGTAGGAAGGAACTTCAGTTGCTGCTTTACACCAAGGATAGACACAGAGTGCTGGAGTAACTCAGCGGGTCAGGCAGCATCTGTGGAGAACATGGATAGGTGACGTTTCACAGAGTGCTGGAGTAACTCAGCAGGTCAGACAGCATCTGTGGAGAACATGGATAGGTGACGTTTCACAGAGTGCTGGAGTAACTCAGCGGGTCAGACAGCATCTGTGGAGAACATGGATAGGTGACGTTTCACAGAGTGCTGGAGTAACTCAGCGGGTCAGGCAGCATCTGTGGAGAACATGGATAGGTGACGTTTCACAGAGTGCTGGAGTAACTCAGCGGGTGCAGCAGCATCTGTGGAGTGAAGGAAATAGGCAACGTTTCGGGCCGAAACCCGGAAGGGTGTCGGCCCGAAACGTTGCCTATTTCCAGAAGCGTTTCGGCCCGATACGATGCTGGTTCATTATGATGATAGACACAAAATGCTGGAGTAACTCAGCGGGTGGAGCAGCCTCTGTGGAGAACATGGATAGGTGACGTTTCACAGAGTGCTGGAGTAACTCAGCGGGTCAGGCAGCATCTGTGGAGAACATGGATATGTGACGTTTCACAGAGTGCTGGAGTAACTCAGCGGGTCAGGCAGCATCTGTGGAGAACATGGATAGGTGACGTTTCACAGAGTGCTGGAGTAACTCAGCGGGTCAGGCAGCATCTGTGGAGAACATGGATAGGTGACGTTTCACAGAGTGCTGGAGTAACTCATGGGTCAGGCAGCATCTGTGGAGAACATGGATAGGTGACGTTTCACAGAGTGCTGGAGTAACTCAGCGGGTGCAGCAGCATCTGTGGGGAACATGGATAGGTGACGTTTCACAGAGTGCTGGAGTAACTCAGCGGGTGCAGCAGCATCTATGGAGCTGAGGAAATAGGAAACGTTGCCTATTTCCAGAAGAGTTTCAGCCCGATACGATGCTGGTTCATTATGATGATAGACACAAAATGCTGGAGTAACTCAGCGGGTCAGGCAGCATCTGTGGAGAACATGGATAGGTGACGTTTCACAGAGTGCTGGAGTAACTCAGTGGGTGCAGCAGCATCTATGGAGTGAAGGAAATAGGCAACGTTTCGGGCCGAAACCCTTCTGGGTTTCGGCCCGAAACGTTGCCTATTTCCAGAAGAGTTTCAGCCCGATACGATGCTGGTTCATTATGATGATAGAGACAAAATGCTGGAGTAACTCAGCGGGTCAGGCAGCATCTCTGGAGAGAAAAGGAATGGGTGATGTTCTTTTGCCTTCCTGTATCTGTAAGCTGCGGACAGCCTGATTGTAAACATGTACACTCTTCCCGCTGAGCTGATAGCTTGCAGCAAAAATGCTTTTCACTGTACCTCGGTTAGGCGTGATGACAATATATAAATGAGCTAAACTAAACTATTCACCTCATGAAGCAAAAAATAATTAGAATGTGGCAAACGTGGGCGGATGCTTAAAATAGTGACCATCAGACAGAGCTTTTAACGCCTCTGCTTGTCATCAAACAGAGCTTTTAACGCCTCGTCGAGATCATCTTCGGACGAGAGAGAGCTGTTCTGGTGGCGTTTACAAGGAGCACATTTGCAAGCGAGGCGGGTGTGTGGTCAAAAGGCCATTTGCAAAACCACATCCTGCCCGCCCGGCATCAAGACCTGTAGGTTTAAATCGAAGATAGACACAAAATGCTGGAGTAACTCAGCGGGACGGGCAGCATCTCTGGAGAGAAGGAGTGGGTGACGTTTCGGGTCGAGTCTGAAGAAGGATTCCTCATTCCTTCTCTCCCGTCCCGCTGAGTTACTCCAGCTTTTTGTGCCCCGAGACCTCCTCTGTCTGAAGAAGGGTTTCGGCCCGAAACGTTGCCTATTTCCTTCGCTCCATGCAAAGAGTTGAACAATCTCCACTATAGGAAATAGGCAACGTTTCGGGCCGAAACCCGGAAGGGTTTCGGCCCGAAACGTTGCCTATTTCCTTCGCTCCACATAGATGCTGCTGCACCCGCTGAGTTTCTCCAGCACTTTTGGCTACCTTCGATTTTCCAGCATCTGCAGTTCCTTCTTAAACCCTCCTCTGTATCTGTCTGCTTATAGAAACGCGAAGTGCTTCTGTGTCAGTGTAACATGGACCGGGCTGGCTGCCCGCAGTGACAGAGTAGGCCAGTGGGGGCCAACCTTCCCCCTGCAAAAGTCCCCTGGTGGTTTTAACTAAGGTGCAGATAACAAACAAGCTATCAGGCAAAGAGCACAAACAAAACTACCAAAGTCAAACGCTCTCGTCGAAAATCTACTTCTTACTCGCAAGACGATCTATCTGCCTTCTGACATGGTAGACAAAATTTTGGAGTAACTCAGCGGGTGAAGCAGCATCTATGGAGCGAAGGAATAGGCAACGTTTCAGGTCTAGACTCGACACCTATTTCCTTTGCTCCATAGATGCTGCCTCACCCGCTGAGTTTCCCCAGCCTTTTTGTCTGCCTTCGATTTTTCCAGCATTTGCAGTTCTTTCTTAAACATGCCTTCTGACAAGCTCAGTGCTTCTTGCCCTCACGGCCCAGAGCCCCGGGTTCGATCCCGACTACGGGTGCTGTCTTTACGGAGTTTGCACGTTCTCCCCGTGATCCGTGTGGGTTTAGCCCGGGATCTCGCGTCTCCTCCCACACTCCAAAGACGTGCAGGTTTGTAGATTAATTGGCTTGGTGTAAATGTTCATTGTCCCTAGTGTGTGTGTAGGATAGTGTTAGTGTGTGGGGATCGCTGGTCGGCACGGACTCGGTGGGCCGAAGGGCCTGTTTCCACGCCATATCTCTAAACTTCACGACAGCACAGGGACAGGCCCTTCGTGAGTTCATAAGTTATTTTTTATAGTTTGGTTTCGAGAAACATGCCCTTCTGCCCATCGAGTCCATGTTGACCAATGATTTTCACAAACTAACACTATCCTACACCCACCAGGGGAACTTTGTGGGCTTCGTAACTGTCACTGTATGTCATGTTGTTACTTGTGGGCGGAGCACCAAGGCAAATTCCTTGTATGTGAATACTTGGCCAATAGACTTACTTACTTAGTTCGTGTTACCCTGTTCATTGCTATTTTTTGCATATCTTTCATTAATTAGTTCTATATCTCTCTACATCACCGTCTATCTCTCTCGTTTCCCATTCCCCTGACTCTCAGTCAGTCTGAACATCACCCATTCCTTCTCTCCAGAGACGCTGCCTGTCCCACTGAGTTACATAGAAACATAGACAATAGGTGCAGGAGTAGAGGCCATTCGGCCCTTCGAGCCTGCACCGCCATTCAATATGATCATGGCTGATCATCCAACTCAGTATCCCGTACCTGCCTTCTCTCCATACCCCCTGATCCCCTTAGCCACAAGGGGCCACATCTAACTCCCTCTTAAATATAGCCAATGAACTGGCCTCAACTACCCTCTGTGGCAGAGAGTTCCAGAGATTCACCACTCTCTGTGTTACTCCAGCATTTTGTGTCTATCTTCAATGATAGGAAGCAGATTTAACTCCCTCTTAAATATAGCCAATGAACTGTGTGGCCTCAACTACCTTCTGTGGCAGAGAATTCCACAGATTCACCACTCTCTGTGTTACTCCAGCTTTTTGTGTCTATCTTCAATGATAGGAGGCAGATTGACATCGACCAGGGCGGGCTTGATAGTGCCGTCTAACCCAACTGGCAGAGTTGTACCGTCTGCGAATGAAGAGTTAACTCCCACAGACGCTGCCTGACCAGTGAATAGTTCCACAATTAAACCTGTTCTCGTAAACTGTAAAAATACATTTCAGACTTCCTTGGCTCCTCACAAAGATCTGCAGAAAACTCTGGGATCTTCTGCATGAGAAACAGATTGCAGCGAAGAAAGAGTGCATTCAGCCCATCTTTCCCGTGCTAGCTCTTTGGTTTTCTTTAGTTACACTTAAATTAACTTAGTTAAGTTTGTTATGGGTTTGGACACACATGTTCCCGATGTTGGGGGGAGTCCAGAACCAGGGGCCACACACACACAGTTTAAGAATAAGGGGTAAGCCATTTAGAACGGAGACGAGGAAACACGTTTTCTCACAGAGAGTGGTGAGTCTGTGGAATTCTCTGCCTCAGAGGGCGGTGGAGGCCGGTTCTCTGGATGCTTTCAAGAGAGACATAGATAGGGCTCTTAAAGATAGCGGAGTCAGGGGATATGGGGAGAAGGCAGGAACGGGGTACTGATTGGAGATGATCAGCCATGATCATATTGAATAGCGGTGCTGGCTCGAAGGGCCTATTCCTGCACCTATGATCTATTGTCTGTTGTCTATAAGTTTAGTTTAGTTAAAGTTAATTTAGTTTGGTTTAGTTTAGTTGCGTTTAGTTTAGAGATACAGAGAGGAAACAGGCCTTTCAGCCCACCAAGTCCAGCGATCCACGCACACTAACACTATCCGACACACACTAGTGACAATTTACACTTGCACCAAGCCAATTAGCCTACAAACCGGCACGTCTTTGTAGTGTGGGAGGAAACCGGAGCACCCGGAGAAAACCCACGCAGGCCATGGGGAGAACATATAAACAACAGCACCCGTGGTCAGGATCAAACCCGGGTCTCTGGCGCTGCAGATGCTGTAATCCTGAACAATACACAGAGTGCTGGAGTAACCCAGCGGGTCAGGCAGCATCGGAGAAAAAGGATAGGTGATGGTTCAGGACGGAATGTCTGAAGAAGGGTCCCAACCCGAAACGTCACCTATCCTTTTTCTCCGCAGATGCTGCCTGACCCACTGAGTTACTCCAGCACTTTGTGTCTATCTTCAGGTGGGTCGTAGGGTCAGTTTCCATGCAAATCTTTCTATCAGTCAAAACACCCTCAGCAAGAGGCAACGATGTCTTAGACAGCAGCACAACCAACACCTGGAGATAGTTGCAGGAAGGAACTGCAGATGCTGGGTTAAACCTTAAACCGAAGATAGACACAAAAAGCTGGAGTAACTCAGCGGGACAGGCAGCATCTCTGGAGAGAAGGAATGGGTGAGGTTTCGGGTTGAGACCCGGAGAAAGTTTCTTACTTGTTAAAGTATTATCGAGTTATCACCTGCCCCACAGCCAACAACGGACCATTGTGGGCTCCACATATCCTTGATCATTATTGCTTTCTGCATGTCTTCCATTTATTTGTCCTAAGTCCCGTCTATCTCTCTCGTTCCCCTCCCCCTCCCGACTCTCAGTCTGAAGATGGGTCTTGACCCGAAAAATCACCCATTCCTTCTCTCCAGAGATGCTGCCTGTCCCACTGAGTTACTCCGGCATTTTGTGTCTATCTTCGGTTTAAACCAGCATCTGCAGTTCCTTCTTACACACAAGGTCATAAGTGATAGCTGCAGAATTAGGCCATTCGGCCCATAAAGACTACTCCGCTAATCTATCTCTCCCTCCTAACCCCATTCTCCTGCCTTCCCCCCATAACCCCTGACACCCGTACAAATCAGGACTCTATCTCTTAAAAAAAAAGTCTTAAAAAAATATCCACTGACTTGGCCTCCACAGCCGTCTGTGGCAAAGAATTCCACAGATTCACCACCCTCTGAATAAAGAAATTCCTCCTCATCTCCTTTCTAAAGGAACGTCCTTTAATTCTGAGGCTGTGCCCTCTGGTCCTAGACTCTCCCACCAGTGGAAACATTCTCTCCACATCCACTCTGTCTTTCACAATTCTTCAAGGTATTTCTTACCTTCTTCCATGGCTGTCCTTGCCTCTTCACAAAATGATTCACGTGCGGGGAGGCAGCAGAGACGGGGGACAGAGGGATTACAGAGTTGTTCTGCTCTCTGTACAGCCGGCCAGCAGAGCTCAAACCACTTCTCTCAGCGTCAATAGATGCTGCTGAACTGGCAGGCACAATCGCTTCCTCTCACTCACTTCCTCTCAGCTGCCAGAGACTAGCCCTCCCACCATCACCTCCCTCCTTCCCTCCTTCCCTCCTTCCCTCTCTCCCTCTCTCCCTCTCTCCCTCCCTCCCTCCCTCCCTCCCTCTCTCCTCTCTCTCCCTCTCTCCCTCCCTCTCCCTCTCTCTCCCTCTCTCCCTCTCTCCCTCCTCTCTCTCCCTCTCTCTCTCCTCTCCCTCCCTCTCTCCCTCTCTCCCTCTCTCCCTCCCTCCCTCTCTCCCTCTCCCTCCCCTCTCCCCCCTCTCTCCCCCTCTCTCCCTCTCCCTCCCTCTCTCTCCTCTCCCTCTCTCTCCCTCTCTCTCTCCAGATCTCTCTCCCTCCTCTCTCCCTCCCTCTCTCCCTCCTCTCCCTCCCTCTCTCTCTCCCTCTCCCTCCCTCCCTCCCTCCTCCCTCCCTCCCTCCATCTCTCTCTCTCTCTCTCCCTCTCTCTCCCTCCCTCCCTCCCTCCCTCCTTCTCTCTCCCTCTCCCTCTCCTCTCTCTCTCCCTCCCTCTCCCTCTCCCTCTCTCCTTCCCTCCCTCTCTCTCCCCTCTCTCCCTCCCTCCCTCTCCCTCTCTCCCTCTCTCCTCCCTCCCTCCCTCTCTCCCTCCCCCTCTCTCCCTCTCCCTCTCCCTCCCCCCCCTCCCCCTCTCCCTCTCTCCCCCCTCCCTCCTCTCTCCTCCCCTCTCTCCCTCCCTCCCTCCTTCTCTCCCTCCCTCCCTCCCTCCTCCTCCCTCTCTCCCCTCTCCTCCTCCCTCCCTCCCTCCCTCCTCTCTCTCCTCCCTCCCACCATCACCTCCCTCCCTCCCTCCCTCCCTCTCTCCTCTCCTCTCCCCCCTTCCCAGTGGGTCAGGCAGCATCTGTGCAGGGACTGGACAGACAACGTTTCAGGACTGCACCCTTCTTCAATTTAAGATTGCGTATACGTGTTGAGTCTCCTGCCCCCAACACCTGCAAACCTCCACAATTCCTGTTGTACTTCTGCCTTTCCCTTTGTGAACATGTGCGGTATGACTTGACTCGATGCCTTAAATAAATCAGACTAAACAGTTTAAATAGACTAAAGAACGGAATCTCGCTACAGACGGCTGTGGAGGCCAACCCAGTGGGTATTTTTATGGCAGAGATAGATAGATTCTTGAAGAGATAGTCTGAAGAAGGGTTTCGGCCCGAAACGTTGCCTATTTCCTTCGCTCCATAGATGCTGCTGCACCCGCTGAGTTTCTCCAGCATTTTTGTGTAACCATAGATAGATTCTTGATTAGTACGGGTGTCAGGGGTTATGGGGAGAAGGCAGGAGAATGGGGTTAGGAGGGAGAGATAGATCAGCCATGATTGAATGGCGGAGTAGACTTGATGGGCCGAATGGCCTAATTCTGCTCCTATCACTTATGAACTGTTGTGAACCACACACTAACAAACCAATTTTGATGCAGAACCTCATATTATTCGGGCAGCTTACACCCCAGCGGTATGAACATTGACTTGTCTAACTCCAGATAGCCCTTCCTTTCCCTCTCTCTCCATCCCCCCCCTCCCCCTTCCCAGTTCTCCCACCAGTCTTACTGCCTGCGACTGCATTATTTTATCTCTGTGCCACCCCCTCCCCTGACATCCGTCTGCAGAAGGGTCTCGACCCGAAAACTCTGAGAATCGAAGGTAGACACAAAATGCTGGAGAAACTCAGCGGGACAGGCAGCATCTCTGGAGAGAAGGAATTGGCGACGTTTCGGGTCGAGTCCCGAAACGTCACCCATCCCTTCTCTCCAGAGATGCTGCCTGTCCCGCTGAGTTTCTCCAGCATTTTGTGTTGACCCTCTCCACATCCACACTCTCTCCAGGCCTTTCACTATTCGGTAAGTTGCAATGAGCCCCCCACCTCATCCTTCTAAACTCCTGTTGCAAGACCTGCTCACTGGTCCCCAGCCCTTTCTGCTTCTGGAGCAGATTTATCGCATGTTTAGAACTTCCCTTTTGAGAGGCGATCTCATCATTTGCTGGGAGGCAGTTTCTCTTACCACCACCAACCCCCCCCCCCCCTCCCCGAGCGCTTCAGATAATCAGGAAGTGTGTCTGTCGCCACTTAGAGAAAAGGGAAGAAATGTCCTTTGAACAACTAGTGAGAAACCTTCAGAAATGACAGACGCTCATCTCTGTAACGGGCTCCACTTGCTCACTGCATGCCCCCTACGATACAACAGGGAGGGCCCAGATAACTTTGCATCATGCTATTTCAGTCTCAAGAATAAACCCACTTGGACTGTTTTACTCGTTTGCAAACCATTCTCTCATTTCCCTTTTAGTTTCACCGTTTAATACATCGGCCAGTTTAGTTCTTGGTTCTTAGTTCTTGGTTCTTGGTCCTCCAAAATATTCCAAATGGAATTTAAACTGTGTAGGTGGTGGAGGGGGGGCTTAAGCCAGAGAGGGTTATTGGGAAGAAAGAGCTACCTTATATTTAGTTGCATCTGGTTGGGTAACTATAGAAACATAGAAACATAGAAATTAGGTGCAGGAGTAGGCCATTCGGCCCTTCGAGCCTGCACCGCCATTCAATATGATCATGGCTGATCATCCAACTCAGTATCCCGTACCTGCCTTCTCTCCATACCCCCTGATCCCCTTAGCCACAAGGGCCACATCTAACTCCCTCTTAAATATAGTTGGGTGGAGATTATTCCATGCTTTAATTGTGCGGGGGAAGAACGAATTGCTGTAGACATCTGTCTTTGTAGCTGGGATCACAAATTGGATCCAATGCCCTCGTCTGCTCCTAATTGGTTTGGGTTTGGGTTTGGTCTTGTAGTCTATGTCGAGCTGACCATTTAACATTTTGTAAAAACAGGTCAAACGGTGAGCTTCACGTCTGTCTGTCTTGGAGAGGGTTCCACCTCCACCCCGACCAGAGAATTCAGAAGTTTGGTGACACTCGCTTCTCTCTCATAGGTGTTAGTAACAAATCGAGCTGCCTGTCTTTGGACACGTTGGATGGAAGAAATGTTTTTATTTGTGTATGGGTCCCATGCTGCAACTGCGTAGTCCAAATGAGGTCTAACGGGGGTGAAGTATAGCTTCTTCTTGACAGAAGTTGAACAATGAGTTGCGCCTCAGCAAGTTTAGGACACCAGTTGCTTTCACCATTGCACGATGAGTCTGACCATTCCAACGCAGATCATTCTGCAATTTGATGCCAAGATACTTGGTTTGTTTGGATTCTTCAAGGGTGGATTCTTCAAGTTTCAATACAAATGTCAGGGGTTGTGGGGAGAAGGCAGGAGAATGGGGTTGAGAGGGAGAGATAGATCAGCCATGATTGAATGGCGGAGTAGACTCGGTGGGTCGAGTTGAGTTGCTGCCTCACAGCGCCAGAGACCCTGGTTCGATTCTGACCTCGGATGCTGTCTGTATGGAGTTTGCACGCTCCCCTTGTGACCACGTGGGTGCCCCGGTTCCTCCCACGTCCCAAAGACGTGCGGGTCTGTAGGTTAATTGGCCTTGTGTACATTTGTAAATTGTCCCCAGTGTGTGTAGGATAGGGCTAGTGCGCAGAGGGAGATCACTGGTCAGCACACACTCAATGGGCCGAAGGGCCTGTTGCCATCTCTAAAGTCCAACAGGCTAAAGTCTAAAGACATGGAGCAAACACAGGCAAATGTAATTAGCTCAGATGGGACTTCTTGGTCTGCATGGACATGATGGGCTGAATGGCCTATTTCCATGCTGTACGGTTCTCTGACCACAATCCATCGGCAGAGAGTGTTGACATCCCAAAATATGGAATGTTGCAAGATGTGAGATAGTTAGGGCTAACGGAATCAAGGGATATGGGGAGAAAAAACAGGAACGGGGTACTGATTTTGGCTGATCAGCCAT